>NW_026780538.1:0-32585 GCF_030144855.1 Hypanus sabinus | reverse complement strand
CCCCCTTCCACATTTTGGATCCCCGTCCCCCTTCCCCCCTGTGGGTTCTCCCTCCCGTGTCCCCCTTCACCCCTGTGGAATCCCGCTCCACAGTCCCCCTTCCCCCTGTGGGATCCTGCTCCCCCGTCCCTCTTCCTCCCTGTGGGTTCTCCCTCCCGCCTCCCCCTTCCACCGTGTGGGATCCCCTTCCCCGTCCACCTACCCCCCTGTGGGATCCCTCTCCCCCGCCCCCTTCCTCCAGTGGGATCACCCTCCCCCGTCCCCCTTCCTCCTTAGGGATCTCTCTTCTCAGTCCCCCTTCCTCCTGTGGGATCTCTCTTCCCCGTCCCCCTTCCTCGTGTGGGATCTCTCTGCCCTGTCTCCCGTCCACCTGTGGGATCCCCCTCCCCCGTCCCCCTTCCTCTTGTGGCAACTTCCTCCCCCGTGCCCCTTTTTCCTTTGGGATCCCTCTCCCCGTCCCCCTTCCACCCTGTGGGATCCCTCTCCCCCGTCCTCCTGTGGGATCACCCTCCCCCATCCCCCTTCCTCCTGTCGGATCTACCTCCCCCGTCCCCCTTTCTCCTGTGGTATCTCCCTCCCCCGTCCCCCTTCCTCCTGTGGTATCTCCCTCCCCCGTCCCCCTTCCTCCTGTGGGATCCCCCTCCCCCGTCCCCCTTTCTCCTGTGGTAAATCCCTCCCCCATCCCCCTTCCTCCTGTGGGATCTCTCTGCTCCGTCCCCCTTCCTCCTGTCGGATCTACCTCCCCCGTCCCCCTTCACCCCTGTGGGATCACTCTTCCCCATCTCACTTCCCGCTTTTGGGACCCCCTTCCCCCAGTGGAATCTCCCTCCCGCGTCCCTCTTCACCCCTGTGGGATCCCTCTCCACTCTCCCCTTCCCCCTGTGGGATCTCATTCTCCCGTCCACCTTCCCCCCTGTGGGATCTCCCTCCCGTGTCCCCCTTCACCCTTGTGGGATCTCGCTCCCCCGTCCCCTTCCGCCCTGTGGGATCTCTCTCCCCCGTCCCCTTCCCCCCTGTGGGATCCCTCTCTACCGTCCTCATTCCCCCTGTGGGATCTCCCTCCCACGTCCCCCTTCTTCCCGTGGGATCTCTCTGCCCCGTCATCCGTCCACCTGTTTGATCTCTCTGCCACGTCCACCTTCCTCCCTGTGGGATTTCTCTCCCCGTCCCCCTTCCTCCTGTGGGATCTCTCTCCCCCGTCCCACTTCCTCCTGTGGGATCTCTCTACACCGTCCCCCTTCCTCCTGTGGGATCTCTCTTACCCGTCCCCCTTCCTCCTATGGGATCTCTCTGCCCCGTCCGTCCACCTGTTGGATCCTCCCCCGTTCACCTTCCCCTGTGGGATCTCGCACCCCCGTCCCCTTCACCACTATGGGTTCTCCAACCCGCCTCCCCCTTCCCCCCTGTGGGATCCCTCTCTACCGTCCTCCTTCCCCCTGTGGGATCTGACTCCCGTGTCCCCCTTCCTCCTGTGGGTTTTGCCTCCCACGTCCCCCTTCCTCCTGTGGGATTTCTCTTCCCCGTCCCCCTTCCTCCTGGGGGATCTCACACCCCGTCCCCCTTCCTCGTGTGGTATCTCCCTCCCCCGTCCCCCTTCCCCCTGTGGGATTTCACTCCCCAGTCCCCCTTCCTCCTGTGGGATCTCTCTACACCGTCCCCCTTCTTCCTGTGGGATCTCACTCCCCCGTCGCCCTTCCCGCTGTGGGATCCCCCTCACCCGTCCCCCTTCCTCCTGTGGTATCTCCCTCCCCCGTCCCCCTTCCTCCTGTGGTATCTCCCTCCCCCGTCCCCCTTCCTCCTGTGGGATCCCTCTCCCCCGTCCCCCTTTCTCCTGTGGTATCTCCCACCCCGTCCACCTTCCTCCTGTGGGATCTCCCTCCCCCGTCCCCCTTCCTCCTGTGGGATCTCCCTCCCCCGTCCCCCTTCCTCCTGTGTGATCCCCCTCCCCCGTCCCCCTTTCTCCTGTGGTATCTCCCTTCCTCGTCCCCCTTCCTCCTGTGGGATCCCCTCCCCCGTCCCCCTTTCTCCTGTGGTATCTCCCTCCCACGTCCCCCTTCCTCCTGTGGGATCCCCCTCCCCCGTCCCCCTTTCTCCTGTGGTATCTCACACCCCCCCGTCCCCTTTCCTCCTGTGGGATCTCCTTCCGCCATCCCCCTTCCTCCTGTGGAATCTCTCTGCTCCGTCCCCCTTCCCCCTGTGGGATCCCCCTCCCCCATCCCCCTTCCTCCTATGGTATCGCCCTCCCACGTCCCCCTTCCTCCAGTGGGATCTCTCTGCCCCGTCCCACTTTATCCTGTGGTATCTCCCCTCCCCCGTCCCCCTTCCTCCTGTGGGATCTCTCTCCCCCGTCCCCCTTCCTCCTGTGGGATCCCTCTCCCCCGTCCCCCCTGTGGGATCTCTCTTCCCAGTCCCCCTTCCTCCTGTGGGATCTCTCTGCCCCGTCCCACTTCCCCCGTGTGGGATCCCCCTCCCCCGTCCACCTTCCCCCCTGTGGGAACCCCTCCCCTTCCCCCTTCCACATTTTGGGATCCCCGTCCCCCTTCCCCCCCTGTGGGATCTCCCTCCCGTGTCCCCCTTCCCCCTGTGGGATCCTGCTCCCCCGTCCCTCTTCCTCCCTGTGGGTTCTCCCTCCCGCCTCCCCCTTCCACCGTGTGGGATCCCCTTCCCCGTCCACCAACCCCCCTATGGGATCCCTCTCCCCCGCCCCCCTTCCTCCAGTGGGATCCCCCTCCCCCGTCCCCCTTCCTCCTGTGGTATCTCCCTCCCCTGTCCCACTTCCTCCTGTGGGATCCCTCTCCCCCGTCCCCCTTCCCCCAGTGGGATCCCTCTCCCCCGTCCCCCTTCCCCCTGTGGGATCTCTCTTCCCAGTCCCCCTTCCTCCTGTGGGATTTCTCTGCCCCGTCCCAATTCCCCCGTGTGGGATCCCCCTCCGCCGTCCACCTTCCCCCCTGTGGGATCCCCCTCCCCTTCCCCCTTCCACATTTTGGGATCCCCGTCCCCCTTCCCCCCTGTGGGTTCTCCCTCCCGTGTCCCCCTTCACCCCTGTGGAATCCCGCTCCACAGTCCCCCTTCCCCCTGTGGGATCCTGCTCCCCCGTCCCTCTTCCTCCCTGTGGGTTCTCCCTCCCGCCTCCCCCTTCCACCGTGTGGGATCCCCTTCCCCGTCCACCTACCCCCCTGTGGGATCCCTCTCCCCCGCCCCCTTCCTCCAGTGGGATCACCCTCCCCCGTCCCCCTTCCTCCTTAGGGATCTCTCTTCTCAGTCCCCCTTCCTCCTGTGGGATCTCTCTTCCCCGTCCCCCTTCCTCGTGTGGGATCTCTCTGCCCTGTCTCCCGTCCACCTGTGGGATCCCCCTCCCCCGTCCCCCTTCCTCTTGTGGCAACTTCCTCCCCCGTGCCCCTTTTTCCTTTGGGATCCCTCTCCCCGTCCCCCTTCCACCCTGTGGGATCCCTCTCCCCCGTCCTCCTGTGGGATCACCCTCCCCCATCCCCCTTCCTCCTGTCGGATCTACCTCCCCCGTCCCCCTTTCTCCTGTGGTATCTCCCTCCCCCGTCCCCCTTCCTCCTGTGGTATCTCCCTCCCCCGTCCCCCTTCCTCCTGTGGGATCCCCCTCCCCCGTCCCCCTTTCTCCTGTGGTAAATCCCTCCCCCATCCCCCTTCCTCCTGTGGGATCTCTCTGCTCCGTCCCCCTTCCTCCTGTCGGATCTACCTCCCCCGTCCCCCTTCACCCCTGTGGGATCACTCTTCCCCATCTCACTTCCCGCTTTTGGGACCCCCTTCCCCCCAGTGGAATCTCCCTCCCGCGTCCCTCTTCACCCCTGTGGGATCCCTCTCCACTCTCCCCTTCCCCCTGTGGGATCTCATTCTCCCGTCCACCTTCCCCCCTGTGGGATCTCCCTCCCGTGTCCCCCTTCACCCTTGTGGGATCTCGCTCCCCCGTCCCCTTCCGCCCTGTGGGATCTCTCTCCCCCGTCCCCTTCCCCCCTGTGGGATCCCTCTCTACCGTCCTCATTCCCCCTGTGGGATCTCCCTCCCACGTCCCCCTTCTTCCCGTGGGATCTCTCTGCCCCGTCATCCGTCCACCTGTTTGATCTCTCTGCCACGTCCACCTTCCTCCCTGTGGGATTTCTCTCCCCGTCCCCCTTCCTCCTGTGGGATCTCTCTCCCCCGTCCCACTTCCTCCTGTGGGATCTCTCTACACCGTCCCCCTTCCTCCTGTGGGATCTCTCTTACCCGTCCCCCTTCCTCCTATGGGATCTCTCTGCCCCGTCCGTCCACCTGTTGGATCCTCCCCCGTTCACCTTCCCCTGTGGGATCTCGCACCCCCGTCCCCTTCACCACTATGGGTTCTCCAACCCGCCTCCCCCTTCCCCCCTGTGGGATCCCTCTCTACCGTCCTCCTTCCCCCTGTGGGATCTGACTCCCGTGTCCCCCTTCCTCCTGTGGGTTTTGCCTCCCACGTCCCCCTTCCTCCTGTGGGATTTCTCTTCCCCGTCCCCCTTCCTCCTGGGGGATCTCACACCCCGTCCCCCTTCCTCGTGTGGTATCTCCCTCCCCCGTCCCCCTTCCCCCTGTGGGATTTCACTCCCCAGTCCCCCTTCCTCCTGTGGGATCTCTCTACACCGTCCCCCTTCTTCCTGTGGGATCTCACTCCCCCGTCGCCCTTCCCGCTGTGGGATCCCCCTCACCCGTCCCCCTTCCTCCTGTGGTATCTCCCTCCCCCGTCCCCCTTCCTCCTGTGGTATCTCCCTCCCCCGTCCCCCTTCCTCCTGTGGGATCCCTCTCCCCCGTCCCCCTTTCTCCTGTGGTATCTCCCACCCCGTCCACCTTCCTCCTGTGGGATCTCCCTCCCCCGTCCCCCTTCCTCCTGTGGGATCTCCCTCCCCCGTCCCCCTTCCTCCTGTGTGATCCCCCTCCCCCGTCCCCCTTTCTCCTGTGGTATCTCCCTTCCTCGTCCCCCTTCCTCCTGTGGGATCCCCTCCCCCGTCCCCCTTTCTCCTGTGGTATCTCCCTCCCACGTCCCCCTTCCTCCTGTGGGATCCCCCTCCCCCGTCCCCCTTTCTCCTGTGGTATCTCACACCCCCCCGTCCCCTTTCCTCCTGTGGGATCTCCTTCCGCCATCCCCCTTCCTCCTGTGGAATCTCTCTGCTCCGTCCCCCTTCCCCCTGTGGGATCCCCCTCCCCCATCCCCCTTCCTCCTATGGTATCGCCCTCCCACGTCCCCCTTCCTCCAGTGGGATCTCTCTGCCCCGTCCCACTTTATCCTGTGGTATCTCCCCTCCCCCGTCCCCCTTCCTCCTGTGGGATCTCTCTCCCCCGTCCCCCTTCCTCCTGTGGGATCCCTCTCCCCCGTCCCCCCTGTGGGATCTCTCTTCCCAGTCCCCCTTCCTCCTGTGGGATCTCTCTGCCCCGTCCCACTTCCCCCGTGTGGGATCCCCCTCCCCCGTCCACCTTCCCCCCTGTGGGAACCCCTCCCCTTCCCCCTTCCACATTTTGGGATCCCCGTCCCCCTTCCCCCCCTGTGGGATCTCCCTCCCGTGTCCCCCTTCCCCCTGTGGGATCCTGCTCCCCCGTCCCTCTTCCTCCCTGTGGGTTCTCCCTCCCGCCTCCCCCTTCCACCGTGTGGGATCCCCTTCCCCGTCCACCAACCCCCCTATGGGATCCCTCTCCCCCGCCCCCCTTCCTCCAGTGGGATCACCCTCCCCCGTCCCCCTTCCTCCTTAGGGATCTCTCTTCTCAGTCCCCCTTCCTCCTGTGGGATCTCTCTTCCCCGTCCCCCTTCCTCGTGTGGGATCTCTCTGCCCTGTCTCCCGTCCACCTGTGGGATCCCCCTCCCCCGTCCCCCTTCCTCTTGTGGCAACTTCCTCCCCCGTGCCCCTTTTTCCTTTGGGATCCCTCTCCCCGTCCCCCTTCCACCCTGTGGGATCCCTCTCCCCCGTCCTCCTGTGGGATCACCCTCCCCCGTCCCCCTTCCTCCTGTCGGATCTACCTCCCCCGTCCCCCTTTCTCCTGTGGTATCTCCCTCCCCCGTCCCCCTTCCTCCTGTGGGATCCCCCTCCCCGTCCCCCTTCCTCCTGTGGTAAATCCCTCCCCCATCCCCCTTCCTGTGGGATCTGTCTGCTCCGTCCCCCTTCCTCCTGTCGGATCTACCTCCCCCGTCCCCCTTCACCCCTGTGGGATCACTCTTCCCCATCTCACTTCCCGCTTTTGGGACCCCCTTCCCCCCAGTGGAATCTCCCTCCCGCGTCCCTCTTCACCCCTGTGGGATCCCTCTCCACTCTCCCCTTCCCCCTGTGGGATCTCATTCTCCCGTCCACCTTCCCCCCTGTGGGATCTCCCTCCCATGTCCCCCTTCACCCTTGTGGGATCTCGCTCCCCCGTCCCCTTCCGCCCTGTGGGATCTCTCTCCCCCGTCCCCTTCCCCCCTGTGGGATCTCCCTCCCAAGTCCCCCTTCTTCCTGTGGGATCTCTCTGCCCCGTCATCCGTCCACCTGTTGGATCTCTCTCCCTCGTCCACCTTCCCCCTTTGGGATCTGACACCCTTGTCCCCCTTCCTCCTGTGATATCTCTCTGCCACATCCCCCTTCCTACCGTGGGATCTCTCTTCCCCGTCCCCCATTCTCCTGTGGGATCTATCGTCCCCGTCCCCCAACATCCTGTGGGATCTCTCTGCCCCGTCACCCATCCTCCTGTGGGATCTCTCTGCCCCGTCTCCGTTCCTACCGTGGGATCTCTCGTCCCCGTCTCCCAACCTGCTGTGGGATCTCTTGTCCCCGTCCCCCAACCTCCTGTGGGATCTCTCTGCCCCGTCCCCCTTCCCCCATGTAGGATCCCCCTCCCCTTCCCCCTTTTGGGATCCCTGTCCCCCTTCCCCCCTGTGGGATCTCCCCCCAGTGTCCCCCTTCACCCCTGTGGAATCCCTCTCCAACGTCCCCCTTCCCCCTGTGGGTTCTACCTCCCGCCTCCCCCTCCCCCCACTGGGA
This sequence comes from Hypanus sabinus, assembly GCF_030144855.1. Classification (NCBI taxonomy): domain Eukaryota; kingdom Metazoa; phylum Chordata; class Chondrichthyes; order Myliobatiformes; family Dasyatidae; genus Hypanus; species Hypanus sabinus. The sequence continues at coordinate 25,602 of NW_026780538.1, read as the reverse complement.
TCCCTCTCCACCGTCCCCCAGCCCTCTGTGGGATCTGACCCCCGAGCCCCCTGTTCACCTGTGGGATCGCCCTCCCACGTCCCCCTTCCTCCAGTGGGATCTCTCTGCCCTGTCCCCCGTCCACCTGTGGGTTCTCACTCCCCCGTCCCACTTCCTCCTGTGTGATCCCTCTCCCCCGTCCCCCTTCCCCCTTTGGGATCCCACTCCCCCGTCCCCCCTGTGGGATCTCTCTTCCCAGTCCTCCTTCCTCCTGTGGGATCTCTCTGCCCCGTCCCACTTCCCCCGTGTGGGATCCCCCTCCCCCGTCCACCTTCCCCCCTGTGGGATCCCCCTCCCCTTCCCCCTTCCACATTTTGGGATCCCCGTCCCCCTTCCCCCCCTGTGGGATCTCCCTCCCGTGTCCCCCTTCACCCCTGTGGAATCCCTCTCCACAGTCCCCCTTCCCCCTGTGGGATCCTGCTCCCCCGTCCCTCTTCCTCCCTGTGGGTTCTCCCTCCCGCCTCCCCCTTCCACCGTGTGGGATCCCCTTCCCCGTCCACCAAGCCCCCTGTGGGATCCCTCTCCCCCGCCCCCCTTCCTCCAGTGGGATCACCCTCCCCCGTCCCCCTTCTCCTTAGGGATCTCTCTTCCCAGTCCCCCTTCCTCCTGTGGGATCACTCCTCCCCGTCCCCCTTCCTCGTGTGGGATATCTCTGCCCTGTCTCCCGTCCACCTGTGGGATCCCCCTCCCCCGTCCCCCTTCCTCTTGTGGCAACTTCCTCCCCCGTGCCCCTTTTTCCTTTGCGATCCCTCTCCCCGTCCCCCTTCCACCCTGTGGGATCCCTCTCCCCCTTCCCCCTGTGGGATCCCCCTCCCCCGTCCCCCTTCCTCCTGTGGTATCTCCCTCCCCTGTCCCACTTCCTCCTGTGGGATCCCTCTCCCCCGTCCCCCTTCCCCCAGTGGGATCCCTCTCCCCCGTCCCCCTTCCCCCTGTGGGATCTCTCTTCCCAGTCCCCCTTCCTCCTGTGGGATCTCTCTGCCCCGTCCCAATTCCCCCGTGTGGGATCCCCCTCCCCTTCCCCCTTCCACATTTTGGGATCCCCGTCCCCCTTCCCCCCTGTGGGTTCTCCCTCCCGTGTCCCCCTTCACCCCTGTGGAATCCCGCTCCACAGTCCCCCTTCCCCCTGTGGGATCCTGCTCCCCCGTCCCTCTTCCTCCCTGTGGGTTCTCCCTCCCGCCTCCCCCTTCCACCGTGTGGGATCCCCTTCCCTGTCCACCTACCCCCCTGTGGGATCCCTCACCCCCGCCCCCCTTCCTCCAGTGGGATCACCCTCCCCCGTCCCCCTTACTCCTTAGGGATCTCTCTTCTCAGTCCCCCTTCCTCCTGTGGGATCTCTCTTCCCCGTCCCCCTTCCTCGTGTGGGATCTCTCTGCCCTGTCTCCCGTCCACCTGTGGGATCCCCCTCCCCCGTCCCCGTTCCTCTTGTGGCAACTTCCTCCCCCGTGCCCCTTTTTCCTTTGGGATCCCTCTCCCCCGTCCTCCTGTGGGATCACCCTCCCCCGTCCCCCTTCCTCCTGTCGGATCTACCTCCCCCGTCCCCCTTTCTCCTGTAGTATCTCCCTCCCCCGTCCCCCTTCCTCCTGTGGTATCTCCCTCCCCCGTCCCCCTTCCTCCTGTGGGATCCCCCTCCCCCATCCCCCTTTCTCCTGTGGTATCTCACCCCCCCGTCCCCCTTCCTCCTGTGGTAAATCCCTCCCCCGTCCCCCTTTCTCCTGTGGTATCTCCCTCCCCCGTCCCCCTTCCTCCTGTCGGATCTACCTCCCCCGTCCCCCTTCACCCCTGTGGGATCACTCTTCCCCATCTCACTTCCCGCTTTTGGGACCCCCTTCCCCCCAGTGGAATCTCCCTCCCGCGTCCCTCTTCACCCCTGTGGGATCCCTCTCCACTCTCCCCTTCCCCCTGTGGGATCTCATTCTCCCGTCCACCTTCCCACCTGTGGGATCTCCCTCCCGTGTCCCCCTTCACCCTTGTGGGATCTCGCTCCCCCGTCCCCTTCCGCCCTGTGGGATCTCTCTCCCCCGTCCCCTTCCCCCCTGTGGGATCCCTCTCTACCGTCCTCATTCCCCCTGTGGGATCTCCCTCCCACGTCCCCCTTCTTCCTGTGGGATCTCTCTGCCCCGTCATCCGTCCACCTGTTGGATCTCTCTGCCACGTCCACCTTCCCCCCTGTGGGATTTCTCTCCCCCGTCCCCCTTCCTCCTGTGGGATCTCTCTCCCCCGTCCCACTTCCTCCTGTGGGATCTCTCTACACCGTCCCCCTTCCTCCTGTGGGATCTCTCTTACCCGTCCCCCTTCCTCCTATGGGATCTCTCTGCCCCGTCCGTCCACCTGTTGGATCCTCCCCCGTTCACCTTCCCCTGTGGGATCTCGCACCCCCGTCCCCTTCACCACTATGGGTTCTCCAACCCGCCTCCCCCTTCCCCCCTGTGGGATCCCTCTCTACCGTCCTCCTTCCCCCTGTGGGATCTGACTCCCGTGTCCCCCTTCCTCCTGTGGGTTTTGCCTCCCACGTCCCCCTTCCTCCTGTGGGATTACTCTTCCCCGTCCCCCTTCCTCCTGGGGGATCTCACACCCCGTCCCCCTTCCTCGTGTGGTATCTCCCTCCCCCGTCCCCCTTCCCCCTGTGGGATTTCACTCCCCAGTCCCCCTTCCTCCTGTGGGATCTCTCTACACCGTCCCCCTTCTTCCTGTGGGATCTCACTCCCCCGTCCCCCTTCCCGCTGTGGGATCCCCCTCACCCGTCCCCCTTCCTCCTGTGGTATCTCCCTCCCCCGTCCCCCTTCCTCCTGTGGTATCTCCCTCCCCCGTCCCCCTTCCTCCTGTGGGATCCCTCTCCCCCGTCCCCCTTTCTCCTGTGGTATCTCCCACCCCGTCCACCTTCCTCCTGTGGTATCTCCCTCCCCCTTCCCCCTTCCTCCTGTGGGATCCCTCTCCCCCGTCCCCCTTTCTCCTGTGGTATCTCCCTCCCCCGTCCCCCTTCCTCCTGTGGTATCTCCCTCCCGCATCCCCCTTCTGTGGGATCACTCTCCCCCGTCCCCCTACCTCGTGTGGGATCCCCCTCCCCCATCTCCCTTCCTCCTGTGGGATCCCCCTCCCCCGTCCCCCTTCCTCCTGTGTGATCCCCCTCCCCCGTCCCCCTTTCTCCTGTGGTATCTCCCTTCCTCGTCCCCCTTCCTCCTGTGGGATCCCCTCCCCCGTCCCCCTTTCTCCTGTGGTATCTCCCTCCCCCGTCCCCCTTCCTCCTGTGGTATCTCCCTCCCCCATCCCCCTTCCTCCTGTGGGATCCCCCTCCCCCGTCCCCCTTTCTCCTGTGGTATCTCACCCCCTCCCGTCCCCTTTCCTCCTGTGGTATCTCCTTCCGCCATCCCCCTTCCTCCTGTGGGATCCCCCACCCCCGTCCCCCTTCCTCCTGTGGTATCTCCCTCCCCCGTCCCCCTTTCTCCTGTGGGATCTCTCTGCTCCGGCCCCCTTCCCCCTGTGGGATCCCCCTCCCCCGTCCCCCTTCCTCCTGTGGTATCCCCCTCCCCCGTCCCCCTTCTCCCTGTGGGATCCTCCTCCCGTGTCCCCCTTCACCCTTGTGGGATCTCTCTCCCCCGTCCCCTTCCCCCCTGTGGGATCCCTCTCTACCGTCCCCCTTCTTCCTGTGGGATCTCTCTGCCCCGTCATCCGTCCACCTGTTGGATCTCTCTGCCACGTCCACCTTCCCCCCTGTGGGATTTTTCTCCCCCGTCCCCCTTCCTCCTGTGGGATCTCCCTCCCCCATCCCCCTTCCTCCTGTGGGATCTCCTTCCGCCATCCCCCTTCCTCCTGTGGGATCCCCCACCCCCGTCCCCCTTCCTCCTGTGGTATCTCCCTCCCCCGTCCCCCTTCCTCCTGTGGTATCTCCCTCCCCCATCCCCCTTCCTCCTGTGGGATCCCCCTCCCCCGTCCCCCTTCCTCCTGTGGTATCTCACCCCCCCGTCCCCCTTCCTCCTGTGGTATCTCCCTCCCCCGTCCCACTTCCTCCTGTGGGATCTCTCTACACCGTCCCCCTTCCTCCTGTGGGATCTCTCTTACCCGTCCCCCTTCCTCCTATGGGATCTCTCTGCCCCGTCCGTCCACCTGTTGGATCCTCCCCCGTTCACCTTCCCCTGTGGGATCTCGCACCCCCGTCCCCTTCACCACTATGGGTTCTCCAACCCGCCTCCCCCTTCTCCCCTGTGGGATCCCTCTCTACCGTCCTCCTTCCCCCTGTGGGATCTGACTCCCGTGTCCCCCTTCCTCCTGTGGGTTTTGCCTCCCACGTCCCCCTTCCTCCTGTGGGATTTCTCTTCCCCGTCCCCCTTCCTCCTGTGGGATCTCTCTACACCGTCCCCCTTCTTCCTGTGGGATCTCACTCCCCCGTCCCCCTTCCCGCTGTGGGATCCCCCTCACCCGTCCCCCTTCCTCCTGTGGTATCTCCCTCCCCCGTCCCCCTTCCTCCTGTGGTATCTCCCTCCCCCGTCCCCATTCCTCCTGTGGGATCCCTCTCCCCCGTCCCCCTTTCTCCTGTGGTATCTCCCTCCCCCGTCCCCCTTCCTCCTGTGGTATCTCCCTCCCCCGTCCCCCTTCCTCCTGTGGGATCCCTCTCCCCCGTCCCCCTTTCTCCTGTGGTATCTCACCCCCCCGTCCCCCTTCCTCCTGTGGTAAATCCCTCCCCCGTCCCCCTTTCTCCTGTGGTATCTCCCTCCCCCGTCCCCCTTCCTCCTGTGGTATCTCCCTCCCCCATCCCCCTTCCTCCTGTGGGATCCCCCTCCCCCATCCCCCTTCCTCCTGTGGGATCCCCCTCCCCCGTCCCCCTTCCTCCTGTGGTATCTCCCTCCCCTGTCCCACTTCCTCCTGTGGGATCCCTCTCCCCCGTCCCCCTTCCCCCAGTGGGATCCCTCTCCCCCGTCCCCCTTCCCCCTGTGGGATCTCTCTTCCCAGTCCCCCTTCCTCCTGTGGGATCTCTCTGCCCCGTCCCAATTCCCCCGTGTGGGATCCCCCTCCCCTTCCCCCTTTCTCCTGTGGTATCTCCCTCCCCCGTCCCCCTTCCTCCTGTGGTATCTCCCTCCCCCATCCCCCTTCCTCCTGTGGGATCCCCCTCCCCCGTCCCCCTTTCTCCTGTGGTATCTCACCCCCTCCTGTCCCCTTTCCTCCTGTGGTATCTCCTTCCGCCATCCCCCTTCCTCCTGTGGGATCCCCCACCCCCGTCCCCCTTCCTCCTGTGGTATCTCCCTCCCCCGTCCCCCTTTCTCCTGTGGGATCTCTCTGCTCCGGCCCCCTTCCCCCTGTGGGATCCCCCTCCCCCGTCCCCCTTCCTCCTGTGGTATCCCCCTCCCCCGTCCCCCTTCTCCCTGTGGGATCCCCCTCCCGTGTCCCCCTTCACCCTTGTGGGATCTCTCTCCCCCGTCCCCTTCCCCCCTGTGGGATCCCTCTCTACCGTCCCCCTTCTTCCTGTGGGATCTCTCTGCCCCGTCATCCGTCCACCTGTTGGATCTCTCTGCCACGTCCACCTTCCCCCCTGTGGGATTTTTCTCCCCCGTCCCCCTTCCTCCTGTGGGATCTCCCTCCCCCATCCCCCTTCCTCCTGTGGGATCTCCTTCCGCCAACCCCCTTCCTCCTGTGGGATCCCCCACCCCCGTCCCCCTTCCTCCTGTGGTATCTCCCTCCCCCGTCCCCCTTCCTCCTGTGGTATCTCCCTCCCCCATCCCCCTTCCTCCTGTGGGATCCCCCTCCCCCGTCCCCCTTCCTCCTGTGGTATCTCACCCCCCCGTCCCCCTTCCTCCTGTGGTATCTCCCTCCCCCGTCCCACTTCCTCCTGTGGGATCTCTCTACACCGTCCCCCTTCCTCCTGTGGGATCTCTCTTACCCGTCCCCCTTCCTCCTATGGGATCTCTCTGCCCCGTCCGTCCACCTGTTGGATCCTCCCCCGTTCACCTTCCCCTGTGGGATCTCGCACCCCCGTCCCCTTCACCACTATGGGTTCTCCAACCCGCCTCCCCCTTCCCCCCTGTGGGATCCCTCTCTACCGTCCTCCTTCCCCCTGTGGGATCTGACTCCCGTGTCCCCCTTCCTCCTGTGGGTTTTGCCTCCCACGTCCCCCTTCCTCCTGTGGGATTTCTCTTCCCCGTCCCCCTTCCTCCTGTGGGATCTCTCTACACCGTCCCCCTTCTTCCTGTGGGATCTCACTCCCCCGTCCCCCTTCCCGCTGTGGGATCCCCCTCACCCGTCCCCCTTCCTCCTGTGGTATCTCCCTCCCCCGTCCCCCTTCCTCCTGTGGTATCTCCCTCCCCCGTCCCCCTTCCTCCTGTGGGATCCCTCTCCCCCGTCCCCCTTTCTCCTGTGGTATCTCCCTCCCCCGTCCCCCTTCCTCCTGTGGTATCTCCCTCCCGCATCCCCCTTCTGTGGGATCTCCCTCCCCCGTCCCCCTTCCTCGTGTGGGATCCCCCTCCCCCATCTCCCTTCCTCCTGTATGATCCCCCTCCCCCGTCCCCCTTCCTCCTGTGGGATCCCCTCCCCCGTCCCCCTTTCTCCTGTGGTATCTCCCTCCCCCGTCCCCCTTCCTCCTGTGGTATCTCCCTCCCCTGTCCCACTTCCTCCTGTGGGATCCCTCTCCCCCGTCCCCCTTCCCCCAGTGGGATCCCTCTCCCCCGTCCCCCTTCCCCCTGTGGGATCTCTCTTCCCAGTCCCCCTTCCTCCTGTGGGATCTCTCTGCCCCGTCCCCCTTCCCCTGTGGGTTCCCCCTCCCCCGTCCCCCTTCCTCCTGTTGTATCTCCCTCCCCCGTCCCCCTTTCTCCTGTGGGATCCCTCTACCCCGTTCCCCTTTCTCCTGTGGGATCTCTCTGCCCCGTCCCCCTTCCCCCTGTGGGATCCCCCTCCCCCGTCCCCCTTCCTCCTGTGGGATCCCTCTACCCCGTTCCCCTTTCTCCTGTGGGATCTCTCTGCCCCGTCCCCCTTCCTCCTGTGGTATCTCCCTCCCGCATCCCCCTTCTGTGGGATCTCCCTCCCCCGTCCCCCTTCCTCGTGTGGGATCCCCCTCCCCCATCTCCCTTCCTCCTGTATGATCCCCCTCCCCCGTCCCCCTTCCTCCTGTGGGATCCCCTCCCCCGTCCCCCTTTCTCCTGTGGTATCTCCCTCCCCCGTCCCCCTTCCTCCTGTGGTATCTCCCTCCCCCATCCCCCTTCCTCCTGTGGGATCCCCCTCCCCCATCCCCCTTCCTCCTGTGGGATCCCCCTCCCCCGTCCCCCTTCCTCCTGTGGTATCTCCCTCCCCCGTCCCCCTTCCTCCTGTGGGATCTCCCTCCCCCGTCCCCCTTCCTCCTGTGGGATCTCCCTCCCCCATCCCCCTTCCTCCTGTGGGATCTCCCTCCCCCATCCCCCTTCCTCCTGTGGGATCTCTCTGCTCCGTCCCCCTTCCCCTGTGGGTTCCCCCTCCCCCGTCCCCCTTCCTCCTGTTGTATCTCCCTCCCCCGTCCCCCTTTCTCCTGTGGGATCCCTCTACCCCGTTCCCCTTTCTCCTGTGGGATCTCTCTGCCCCGTCCCCCTTCCCCCTGTGGGATCCCCCTCCCCCGTCCCCCTTCCTCCTGTGGGATCCCTCTCCCCCGTCCCCCTTCCCCCTGTGGGATCCCTCTCCCCCGTCCCCATTCCCCCTGTGGGATCTGCCTCCGCTGTCCCCCTTCCTCCTGTGGGATCCCCCTCCCCCATCCCCCTTCCTCCTGTAGGATTTCTCTTCCTCATCCCCCTTCCTCCTGTGGGATTTCTCTTCCTCATTCCCTCCTCTACTGGGATCTTTCTTCCACATCCGCTTCCTTCTGTGTCTTTCCATCCTTTACCTTAGGTGATGTCTCTTCCTCCATCTCCCATCGACATTTCCCGATTCTCAAATCTTCCTCACTGTTTGACTTCTCCCCTTCACACCTGCCCTTTCCGACTGTCTCACGTCAGGAACACTTTTCTAACCATTAGGGAATGAGAGAGAATATGTGGAGTTTACAGGGTCACACCGACAGACGAAATTACTGACATTCGGTGAATTCATTGGAGCTGGGCAGTGAGGGACATTGACAGTGATGGGATCTACGATCAGTGAATTACTGAAGGGTTTAATGTTCCCTGAAATATCCGGGTGAGAGAAATGCCCTCAGACGGACAATTTTAATCACAATGTTCATCAATTTGTCTGTTTGTGTTTAGACTGAACGATAATAAACTGGGGGATTCAGGAGTGAAACTGGTGTCTGCGGCTCTGAGGAACCCGGAGTGTAAAATACAGAGACTGTGGTAAGTACCAGACTGTGGGAGATTGTGTTTACAGTCACTGGGTGTCTGACACTGAACATTAATGTGATCAGTAATTGTGTTACTGATAAACACTGGGGATTTGTACCGTCTCCTGTCTCTCTGTGTCCTTCACCCTCACTCTCTCTCATCTCCAGGCTGGACAATGTCGGTCTCACAGATTCTGGTGCCGAGGATCTCGTCTCCGCTCTCAGTACAAACCCATCACTGACGGGGCTGGACCTGAGTGGTAATAAACTGGGAGATTCAGGAGTGAAACTGGTGTCTGCGGCTCTGAGGAACCCGGAGTGTAAAATACAGAGACTGTGGTAAGTACCAGACTGTGGGAGATTGTGTTTACAGTCACTGGGTGTCTGACACTGAACATTAATGTGATCAGTAATTGTGTTACTGATAAACACTGGGGATTTGTACCGTCTCCTGTCTCTCTGTGTCCTTCACCCTCACTCTCTCTCATCTCCAGGCTGTGGGATGTCGGTCTCACAGATTCTGGTGCCGAGGATCTCGTCTCCGCTCTCAGTACAAACCCATCACTGATGGATCTGAACCTGAGTGGTAATAAACTGGGAGATTCAGGAGTGAAACTGGTGTCTGCGGCTCTGAGGAACCCGGAGTGTAAAATACAGAAACTGTGGTAAGTACCAGACTGTGGGAGATTGTGTTTACAGTCACTGGGTGTCTGACACTGAACATTAATGTGATCAGTAATTGTGTTACTGATAAACACTGGGGATTTGTACCGTCTCCTGTCTCTCTGTGTCCTTCACCCTCACTCTCTCATCTCCAGGCTGTGGGATGTCGGTCTCACAGATTCTGGTGCCGAGGATCTCGTCTCCGCTCTCAGTACAAACACTTCAGTGACGGATCTGAACCTGAGTGGTAATAAACTGGGGGATTCAGGAGTGAAACTGGTGTCTGCGGCTCTGAGGAACCCGGAGTGTAAAATACAGACACTGTGGTAAGTACCAGACTGTGGGAGATTGTGTTTACAGTCACTGGGTGTCTGACACTGAACATTAATGTGATCAGTAATTGTGTTACTGATAAACACTGGGGATTTGTACCGTCTCCTGTCTCTCTGTGTCCTTCACCCTCACTCTCTCTCATCTCCAGGCTGAGGGATGTCGGTCTCACAGATTCTGGGGCCGAGGATCTCGTCTCCACTCTCAGTACAAACCCATCACTGACGGATCTGGACCTGAGATCAAACTCTCTGACAGACCGATCTGTCCCCGCTCTCCGCCGCCTCATACTGACCCTCCCGAGTCTGGAGCGGATCTGGTGAGTGTTTGTGTTAATGTTCAATGTGATAAAATATCAGCGGATCCGCGGGTTTTCTGGTGATATTTGTCTGTGAGTGTTGTTGAAACATTAACCCCGGTCCCCTGTTACTGACACTGTTGTGTGATCTGTTTATTTCATCTTTATTCCCCATCTGTTTCAGGCTGTGGGGGAATCGGTTCAGTGGGACCGGGATGAAGGAACTGAGATCTCTACAGGGATTCAGACCCGGACTGATGGTGGATCTGAACATCTGAATGTGGTGAATCGGTTCAGTGAGACCGGGATGAAGGAACTGAGATCTCTACAGGAACCCAGACCCGGACTGATGGTGGATCTGTGAACATCTGAATGCGGGGAATCGGTTCAGTGAGACCGGGATGAAGGAACTGAGATCTCTACAGGAACCCAGACCCGGACTGAGAGTGATCCTGTGAACATCTGAATGTGGTGAATCGGTTCAGTGAGACCGGGATGAAGGAACTGAGATCTCTACAGGGACCCAGACCCGGACTGATGGTGGATCTGTGAACATCTGAATGTGGTGAATCGGTTCAGTGAGACCGGGATGAAGGAACTGAGATCTCTACAGGAACCCAGACCCGGACTGATGGTGGATCTGTGAACATCTGAATGTGGTGAATCGGTTCAGTGAGACCGGGATGAAGGAACTGAGATCTCTACAGGAACCCAGACCCGGACTGATGGTGGATCTGTGAACATCTGAATGTGGGGAATCGGTTCAGTGAGACCGGGATGAAGGAACTGAGATCTCTACAGGAACCCAGACCCGGACTGATGGTGGATCTGTGAACATCTGAATGTGGGGAATCGGTTCAGTGAGACCGGGATGAAGGAACTGAGATCTCTACAGGAACCCAGACCCGGACTGATGGTGGATCTGTGAACATCTGAATGTGGGGAATCGGTTCAGTGAGACCGGGATGAAGGAACTGAGATCTCTACAGGAACCCAGACCCGGACTGATGGTGGATCTGTGAACATCTGAATGTGGGGAATCGGTTCAGTGAGACCGGGATGAAGGAACTGAGATCTCTACAGGAACCCAGACCCGGACTGAGAGTGGATCTGTGAACATCTGAATGTGGAGAATCGGTTCAGTGAGACCGGGATGAAGGAACTGAGATCTCTACAGGAACCCAGACCCGGACTGAAAGTGGATCTGTGAACATCTGAATGTGGGGAATCGGTTCAGTGAGACCGGGATGAAGGAACTGAGATCTCTACAGGAACCCAGACCCGGACTGAGAGTGGATCTGTGAACATCTGAATGTGGTGAATCGGTTCAGTGAGACCGGGATGAAGGAACTGAGATCTCTACAGGAACCCAGACCCGGACTGATGGTGGATCTGTGAACATCTGAATGTGGTGAATCGGTTCAGTGAGACCGGGATGAAGGAACTGAGATCTCTACAGGAACCCAGACCCGGACTGATGGTGGATCTGTGAACATCTGAATGTGGTGAATCGGTTCAGTGAGACCGGGATGAAGGAACAGAGATCTCTACAGGAACCCAGACCCGGACTGATGGTGGATCTGAATGTGTGAACATCCCCGCCCGCGGGATGGGGACATTTGGCCGACTCCCCGCCCTCCCCTTTAACTCCCGCCCTTACCTTTAACGGCCGCGCGCCGGGGCTGATTCCCAACGGTTTTAACGGAACCGGCTCGGGCCTCGCGCTGTGTGCGTCGCTCGCAGCGGTCCCGCAGTGACGTGTTTCCGCCTGTTGTCCGGCGGGGCAGCATCCGCCGGAAGTGCGTGTTGGAGACGCCCCACGTGACTCCCCGGGGAATTACCCGGACAGGAAGAGCCCGGGGTCCGGGGCTCAGTCTGGGACACCGGTGTCCCGGGGTGGGGGGGATGGTCCCGGGAGAGAATCCTTTTGCCCCCTTTGCTGAGGACGGTGCATTCGGCAGCCTGGCCGATATAATGATGTTAAATGGACAAATCCCTCGGCAGTGACCCTGGATCTGCAGCGATCCCGGACACGGCCCCGAAGTGTGATTTTATAATCAGTTTTATAATTTTATAATCAGTTCCCCGATGCAGAGTGACGGTGAGCAACGGGACTGGTTATTATTCAACCGGTCACCCCTTGTCGCCGGTCAGTTAATTGTGTGTGACTGTCAGCAGATTATTTATTCCCGCACGTTAGCAGCTCACACATTGTTTCATTGATATATCTCATAAAAAATCAATAAACCACTGATCTTCCTGTCTTGTGTCGGACTCGAGTTTTATTTGAGGTTTCTGTTGCCCACCACACCCTGTGCACTGCAACAGTGGGTCGGAGCTCCTCACACTGACACAGTAGCGTCTCAGCTCCAGGCTGAGGGAGGTTCGACAAGCAGAGTCTTGGAGCCCCGGATCTCATCTCCACCAAAGCCCATTTCTGGCAAATTGACCCCCGCCTGTCCCCCGGTGTCAGACACAGAGTGAATCACCCTCCACACCGTCCCATCACACACTCCCGGGGTCAGACACAGAGTGAATCTCCCTCCACACCGTCCCATCAGACACTCCCGGGGTCAGACACAGAGTGGATCTCCCTCCACACCGTCCCATCACACACTCCCGGGGTCAGACACAAAGTGAATCTCCCCCCACACCGTCCCATCACACAATCCCGGGGTCAGACACAGAGTGAATCTCCCTCCACACCGTCCCATCACACTCACCCGGGGTCAGATACAGAGTGAATCTCCCTCCTCACCGTCCCATCACACACTCCCGGGGTCAGACACAGAGTGATCTCCCTCCACTCCGTCCCATCACACACTCCCGGTGTCAGACACAGAGTGAATCTCCCTCCACACCGTCCCATCACACACTCCTGGGGTAAGACTCAGAGTGAATCTCCCTCCGCACCGTCCCATCACACACTCCGGGGGTCAGACACAGAGTGAATCTCCCTCCACACCGTCCCATCACACACTCCTGGGGTCAGACACAGAGTGAATCTCCCTCCACAACGTCCGATCACACACTCCCGGGGTCAGACACAGAGTGAATCTCAATCCACACCGTCCCATCACACACTCCCGGGGTCAGACACAGAGTGAATCTCCCTCCACACCGTCCCATCACACACTCCCGGGGTCAGACACAGTGAATCTCCCTCCACACCGTCCCATCACACACTCCCAGGGTCAGACACAGAGTGAATCTCCCTCCGCACCGTCCCATCACACACTCCCGGTGTCAGACACAGAGTGAATCTCCCTCCACACCGTCCCATCACACTCTCCCGGGGTCAGATACAGAGTGAATCTCCCTCCTCACCGTCCCATCACACACTCCCGGGGTCAGACACAGAGTGAATCTCCCTCCACACCGTCCCATCACACACTCCCGGGGTCGGTCACAGAGTGATTCTCCCTCCACACCGTCCCATCACACACTCCCAGGGTCAGACACAGAGTGAATCTCCCTCCACACCGTCCCATCACACACTCCTGGGGTCAGACACAGAGTGAATCTCCCTCCACAACGTCCGATCACACACTCCCGGGGTCAGACACAGAGTGAATCTCAATCCACACCGTCCCATCACACACTCCCGGGGTCAGACACAGAGTGAATCTCCCTCCACACCGTCCCATCACACACTCCCGGGGTCAGACACAGTGAATCTCCCTCCACACCGTCCCATCATACACTCCCAGGGTCAGACACAGAGTGAATCTCCCTCCGCACCGTCCCATCACACACTCCCGGTGTCAGACACAGAGTGAATCTCCCTCCACACCTTCCCATCACACTCTCCCGGGGTCAGATACAGAGTGAATCTCCCTCCTCACTGTCCCATCACACACTCCCGGGGTCAGACACAGAGTGAATCTCCCTCCACACCGTCCCATCACACACTCCCGGGGTCGGTCACAGAGTGATTCTCCCTCCACACCGTCCCATCACACACTCCTGGGGTCAGACACAGAGTGAATCTCCCTCCACACCGTCCCATCACACACTCCTGGGGTAAGACTCAGAGTGAATCTCCCTCCGCACCGTCCCATCACACACTCTGGGGGTCAGACACAGAGTGAATCTCCCTCCACACCGTCCCATCACACACTCCCGGGGTCAGACACAGAGTGAATGTCCCTCCACACCGTCCGTTCACACACTCCCGGGGTCAGACACAGAGTGTAGCTGTTCTGATTGCGCTGGGAGAAATCGGGGAAAAACTACTTTATGAAGGTCTTGAATTGCTTGGAAATTGGTTTCCAACGTCCCTTGAACTTCTAAGTGAGCGGTTGGTTTAGAGTAGAAGCTTCGTTTGGAGTTTTTCTGCCGGTTTGGACCGGGTTCGTTGACGGCTTCGAACTGCGTAGCAGTCAGCTGTGGCGGCTGGCAACTCGCCGTGAAGCAGTTTCGCTCCCAAAACCGGAGGCAAACCACGTTGTTTGTCCCCACTGACATCGGGGCAACCTCCTTCCATCTCTATCGTCAGGATTCTCGTTCGGTGTTGGAGCCGAACCGTCGTTTGGGACGTCTCGACCTCTCACGGCCTGGAAGTTTCTACAGGACTAATGGAGCCTTTCCTGGCGTTGGAATTTCTGGCATTGGGCCAGCAAGGTACCGTCGAGTACAAACTTTTCCCGCCAGTTACTCAACTCGCTCTAAAATCCTAATTTTATCACCAGCACCACCGTATCATTCTCGGTTCGGACACACAAGTAACATGCCGGACCAGTCTGCGGGGAGTCGCAGGCCTTCGGGGAGTTATGCAAAGGCGGCTGCCTCTCCGGCCTCGGACAACGCCCTGTTTCGGACGGTGAAAGTTGAACGCGGGGTGCAATGTATTTTGCGAACTGGAACTATCCTGGAAAATTGCGCGGAGGCCATGGAGGACTTGTTGGGGAGAGATGGTGTTTTGGCCGCTGAGAAGGAGTTCGGGAAGGCGGTGTTTTACCTGAGGAATGATGAGTTGGTGCATCGGGCCCTCAGTGGAGGGATCACGGTGGAGAACATCTTTTTACAGATGGAGCTAGTGACAGCTCCCACACAACGCATCGTCCTCGGTCACGTACAGCCTTTCATCCCCAACGAGGACCTGCTTCCCGCATTGGCCCGCTTGGGGCAAGTACGGTCAGAAATAACTGCCATCAGGCACAAATTCAGGAGGCGCTCCCTCCGGACCGTAATCTCTTTCCGGCGACAGGTATTCATGAAACTGGAAAGGGAGGATGAAGTTGAGGGCCGGTTTACTGTCTGGCACGAGGGGGTAGATTATCAGGTGTATTGGAGCTCTGAGCGCCCACGGTGCCATGCGTGCGGGGAGGTGGGGCACTTTCGGAGGGACTGTCCTAGCACCCGAAAACCCAGGGAGTCCACTTCAGGAACTTGTGCCCCAGCTACCTCTGCCCCTGATCCCATCCCTGCACCTACACCTGTGCCGACCCCTGCTCCTGCCCCTGACCCTGTCTCTAACCCTGCCCCTATTCCTACGTCTGCTCCTACCCCTGTGGTTCAGGCGGGTGATCCTGGGGCTACGTGTGGGGAGGTTCAGGCGAGGGACGGGGTGGAGTCCGGGCGGGGCAAGAAAGCGAGGAAGAGGTCGAAACACGTGAAGAAGTCGGCCCCCGAGACCGCAGAGCTCACGCCCATTTGTCCTGAGGTGGAGGGGGAGACTCGGGGAAGCGTACGGTTGGACGGGGCGATTGGAGCGGAGAGTACCGCGCTGTCGGTGAATTCCGCACCTGTGTGCTCCTCCGGCTTGAAGAGGAGATGGGATTGTTCCCCCAAGAGGGCAGATAATGCAGATGCGGGGGAGTCCCAGAAAGGGGTGGGGATCCGGGTGGGAGTTGTGTCTAACCCTGAATCCCCAGATGTAGACACCAGTCCTGGGGTGGGTGGTGTGGTTGTGCATGAAGCTAGTGTTGGGCCTGTTTGCACGCCTAAAACAGACCTGGAGCCCTCCACCCAGGACTTAGCAGTAAGCGCCTCCCTGGAGGCAAATGTATTAAGTAGTACAGGTGGAGAGGAGACCAGGCTCTCTCACAGTCAGCATCAGGCTGCCGGTGAATCCATTGGGCCAGAGCTGCTGGGGTCCCCTTCTTGCCTGTCTCCTGGGGAGGGTGATGTAACCTGCATGCCGACCCCATCAACTAATGGCCTGCAGGGAGTCCCTTGGGATTTTCCCTCCATCGTCGCAACTGTGGGTAAGACTGCTGCGACGGTGGAGCGGGAAGGTATAGGGGAGGTACCCACTGTGCAGTGTAGGTTACAGGGGCAGCCACCTTATACACCACATGAGGAGGACGGTGGGGGATCTGTCTGCAGTGAGGGGTTGGAGGGGGATTCATTTGACAGCGAGACAATGGACATCCTCACCCCTCCAGAGAAGTCCCCATTGATACCTGTGGAGGAGATCAGAGAGTTTATTCACTCCTCCGTTGGTGCAAAGCATCGGCCTAAACTAGCCTCGCTTCGCTGGCCTAGCATGCCGAGGCTGGTGAAGTCCCTGAGGGTCATCCTCAGACGGAAGGGGAAGGGGAAGAGGAATGCTGTGTCAGGGAATGACAGGCGGCAGCTGAAATCCTTCCTGGATGACCTGGTGCGGGACATCAGGATGAAAAGCAGCCTCGCTCCTTCGGGAGATGGTGGGTCACAGGGTAGCGATGGTAGCAGTCGGGCCCGGAAAGCGAAGGATATTCTCGGTTTTCTTCGGGAGAGTGCGGCTGAGGGCGCCATCGCTCTCAGTGGGAAGGGTACTGGTGCTGAGGCCTAGTGTGCTCCCGACATGAAGCTTACCATAGCTAGTCTCAATGTAAACGGTAGCAGGGGCTCTCTCCGCAGGTATAACAATCTCTCAGTCCTCAGGGACGGGAGATACGCGGTGAGTTTCCTGCAGGAAACCCATACCACCCCGGGGGACGAGTCCGCTTGGCTCCTGGAGTGGCAGGGCGGGGTCTACATGAGTCACCTTAGCTCCAACTCTAGTGGGGTGGCGATCCTGTTGGCCCCAACCTTCCGGCCAGAAATCGTAGGAGTCCAAGATGTTGTGCCCGGCCGTCTGCTCCACCTGGCTGTGCGCCTGGATGGTGTACCGTTACATTTTATCAACGTGTACGCTCCGAGACGCGGGGTGATGCAGACGCGCCTATTCTGTCAGCTGTCCACCTTGCTGAGTTCCATCGACCCGGGGGACTGCGTCGTCCTCGGGGGAGACTTTAACTGTACCCTCGAGGTGGAGGACCGCTCGGACCTCCAACGCGACCCGGCATCAGCGAAAAAGTTAAAGGAGCTAGTCGGCTCCTTTGACTTGGTGGACAGCTTGCGGAATCTTCACCCCGACTCTAGCGCCTTCTCCAGAAGATCGAGAGAGGGGGGTTCTCGGATAGACCGCCTGTATATCTCTCGGGCTTATGTCTCCCGCGTGTCGGCTTCCTCCATGCGGCCGGTGTCGTGCTCGGATCATCACCTTGTGTGGATGGAATTTACTCCTCTGCACCCTCGGGTGGGATCCGGGTATAGGCACTTTAACAACCGGCTGCTGGAGGACAGCCGATTCCGGGATTCATTCCGAGCGTTCTGGGCCGCCTGGAGAGAGAGACGGAGAGAGTTCTGCTCCCTACGGCTGTGGTGGGTTGTGGGCAAGGCCCACATCCGGTTTTTATGTCGGGAGTACACTAGGGGGTCGACAAAGAGGCGGGCCTCTGAGATTGAGCGGCTTGAGAGAGCGTTGCTTGACCTGGAGACCCGTCTTGGTTCGACCGGTGGAGACCATCAAACGTGGCAGGAATACCAGGAGAAGAAGGACGCACTCAGGAATCTGCAGCTTCAGCAGTCCCAAGGTGCGTATGTGAGGTCGCGGATCCAAATGCTGCAAGATTTGGACCGCGGCTCACCCTTCTTCTACTCGTTGGAGAAGTGGCGGGGAGTTCAAAAGCAGCTGGTGGAGCTATTGGCTGCTGATGGCTCCTCCATCACGGATCCTGACGAAATTATCGAAGAAGTCCGCACTTTCTATAGGTCCTTATTCTCACCGGATCCGTCAAATGCGGGGGCGTGCAGTGAGGTCTGGGAAGATTTGCCAAAGGTCAGCCCAGATGACGCAGCGCGTCTGGACGCCTCCCTGACTGGGGAGGAGCTGTCTGCTGCCCTTCGCCAACTCCGGAGGGGTAAATCCCCTGGCTTAGATGGTCTGAGTGTGGAGTTTTATCAGGCTTTTTGGGATGTCCTGGGGGTCGATTACAGCCTTGTTCTAGGGGAGAGCCTAGCCACCGGGGAATTGCCCCTCTCATGGCGGAGAGCTGTCGTGGTCCTGCTGCCCAAGAAGGGAGACCTTCGCCTGCTAAAGAACTGGCGCCCGGTCTCCCTCTTGTGCGCGGACTACAAGATCTTCGCCTGGGCAATGGACAACCGTCTTGGTTCAGTACTGAGACAGGTGATTCATCCTGACCAATCTAACACAGTCCCGGGCCGCTCCATCCAGGACAATGTCCACCTAGTACGGGACCTGATCCACCTGTACCAGGAGACTGGGACCCCGGCAGCGTTTCTTTCTCTTGACCGGGAGAAGGCGTTTGACCGAGTAGACCACAGTTTCCTGGTGGGCACTCTGCAGGCCTTTGGGCTCGGACCACACTTTGTGGCCCGAGTTCGGCTCCTCTACTCTGCCGCAGAGTGCCTTGTTAAGGTCAATGGATCACTGGCAGCACCCATTCCCTTCAGGAGAGGAGTACGTCAGGGATGCCCCATGTCCGGTCAATTGTACGCGATCTGTGTCGAGCCATTCCTGAGCCTCCTACGGCGAAGACTGACAGGTCTGGTTCTGCGTGAACCGGACATGGAGGTCGTCCTCTCGGCCTACGCCGATGATGTACTCCTCATGATGACAGATCCCAATGACCTGCGGAGGATGCGCGAGTGCCAAGACATTTTCTCGGCAGCATCCTCCGCCAGGATCAACTGGGCGAAATGTTCCGGACTCTTAGTGGGTCAGTGGCAGGTGGACTCCCTGCCGGAGGAGATGAAAGCTTTTGAGTGGAGTACTCGGTGTCTCCTCTATCTGGGAGTATACCTGAGTCCTTCTGGGGAGACCTGGCTGGCGAACTGGCAGGACCTGGAGATGAAAGTCATGGCCCGGCTGGGGCGCTGGTCAGGCCTTCTCAGGGTGCTTTCCTATCGAGGCAGGGTGGTGGTCATAAACCAGCTGCTGGCCTCCATGTTGTGGTATCGGATGGTCACCTTGGCCCCTCCTGCCCCGTTTGTTGCAAGACTGCAGAGGAAATTAGTGGACTTCTTCTGGGGCAACAGTAAACACTGGGTCTCTGCAGCGGTCTTGAGTCTCCCAGTGGGAGAGGGCGGACAGTCGCTGGTGTGCGTCCGAACGCAGCTGGCAGCTCTCCGCCTCAGGACTCTGCAGAGATTCCTGTACGCCGAGCACCCTCCCAGGTGGCACGTGTTGGCGACTTTCTTCCTCCGGAGGGGCTGCTGTCTTCATGAGACCGTTGGGCTCCGGGGGGTGTAAATGCCATCGTAGATAGGGATAGCAACATTCTGGTGTAATGTCTATTGTCTATTTGTAGTGCAGTAGTCGTGTTTCCCACTGTTATGTATATATTGTATAGCACCGATATTTGTAATAAAGGATTTTGCAATAAAAAAAAAGGGTCAGGAAAAAAGAAGGGGTCAGTCACAGTGTGAACCTCCCTCCACACCGTCCCATCACACACTGCCGGGGTCAGACACCGAGTGAATCTCCCTCCACACCGTCCCATCACACACTGCCGGGGTCAGACACCGAGTGAATCTCCCTCCACACCGTCCAATCATACACTCCCGGGGTCAGACACGGAGTGAATCTCCCTCCGCACCGTCCCATCACACACTCCCGGGGTCAGACACAGAGTGAATCTCCCTCCACTCCGTCCCATCACACACTCCCGGGGTCAGACACAGAGTGAATCTACCTCCACAACGTACCATCACACACTCCCTGGGTCAGACACCGAGTGAATCTCCCTCCACACCGTCCAATCACACACTCCCGGGGTCAGACACGGAGTGAATCTCCCTGCGCACCATCCCATCACACACTCCCGGGGTCAGACACAGAGTGAATCTCCCTCCGCACCGTCCCATCACACACTTCCGGGGTCAGACACAGTGAATCTCCCTCCGCACCGTCCCATCACACTCTCCCGGGGTCGGACACAGAGTGAATCTCCCTCCTCACCGTCCCATCACACACTCCCGGGGTCAGACACAGAGTGAAACTCCCTCCACACCGTCCCATCACACACTCCCGGGGTCAGACATAGAGTGAATCTCCCTCCACACCGTCCCATCACACACTCCCGGGGTCAGACACAGAGTGAATCTCCCTATACACCGTCCCATCACACTCTCCCTTGGTCAGACACAGAGTGAAGCTCCCACCTCACCGTCCCATCACACACTCCCTGGCTCAGACACAGAGTGAATCTCCCTCCACACCGTCAGATCACACACTCCCGGGGTCAGACACAGAGTGAATCTCCCTCCTCACCGTCCCATCACACACTCCCGGGGTCAGACACAGAGTGAATCTCCCACCACACCGTCCGATCACACACTCCCGGGGTCAGACACAGAGTGAATGTCCCTCCTCACCGTCACATCACACACTCCCGGGGTCAGACACAGAGTGAATCTCCCTCCACACCGTCCCATCACACACTCCCGGGGTCAGACACAGAGTGAATCTCCCTCCACACCGTCCCATCACACACTCCCGGGGTCAGGCACAGAGTGAATCTCCCTCCACACTGTCCCATCACACACTCCCTGAGTCAGACACAGAGTGAATCTCCCTCCACACCGTCCCATCACACTATCCCGGGGTCAGACACAGAGTGAAGCTCCCTCCTCACCGTCCCATCACACACTCCGTCAACCGGCAGTCCGCTTTATTTAGGAGAACAATTAGGGGAAGGGATCTCAGAGTGTTACGGGAAAAAATAAGTTCATGGTAGCGGATGATTTTGACTTTCCACAAATTGATTGGGACTCTCAACTTGTAAACTACCTAGCTGGGACAGAGTTTGTCAGATGAATTTAGGGAATCTTTCTTAATTAGAACACAGAAGTTCCAAGGAGGGAGCGTGCTGACTTGATCTGCTTTTCGGTAATACGACAGGGCGGGTTTCGGAAGTTGATGCAGAGGGACTCCTTGCATCCAGTAATTACGATACCATTAGTTGCAATACTAATAATATGCGAAAAAGGCAGGTCTAGTCCTCGGATTGAGATTCCAATTAGGACAAAGGCCAGTTTTGATGGGGGTCATAGAACATAGAACATAGAATAGTACAGCACATTACAGGCCCTTCGGCCCACAATGTTGTGCCGACCCTCAAACCCGGCCTCCCATATAACACTCCATCTTAAATTCCTCCATATACCTGTCTTGTAGTCTCTTAAACTTCACTAGTGTATCTGCCTCCATCACTGACTGAGGCTGTCCATTCCACGCACCAACCACTCTCTGAGTGAAAAACCTTCCTCTCATATCCCCCTTGAACTTCCCTCCCGTTACCTGAAAGCCATGTCCTCTTGTACTGAGCAGTGGTGCCCTGGGGAAGAGGCGGTGGGTGTCCACTCTGTCTATTCCTCTTAATATCTTGTACACCTCAATCATGTCTCCTCTCAGCCTCCTTCTCTCCAAAGAGTAAAACCCTAGCTCCCTTAATCTCTGATCATAATCCATACTCTCTGAACCAGGTAGCATCCTGGTAAATCTCCTCTGTACCCTTTCCAATGCTTCCACATTCTTCCTCTAGTGAGGCGACCAGAACCGGACACATTACTCCAAGTGTGGCCTGACCAGAGTTTTATTGAGCAGCATCATTACCCCGCGACTCTGAAAAGCTATCCCTCGACTCATCTCATTTCAGGTCAGTAAGGACCTGGCTGGTGTGTGGAATGGGGTGTGCTGTTCCTTAGCAAAGTTGTGCTTTGTGGGAGAGAGGCATTCAAATGAAAAATTTTGAGAGCAGTTGCAGATCAGGCATGATCCCCACATCCTCAACTGTTCTACTCTTTTTTTGTCTTTCAACATCCGATGTGTTTCAATGAGACGCCGGCCTCCTTCTGTATTCCACTAAGTACAGGCCCACAACAAAAAAAAACAACTGCCATCATATCATAAGCCTGACAAACCCTGAATCAATTTCGGAGACGCCCTTTGAACCCTCTCCAGTGTCGATACAACCTTTCTTGTATAAGAGGCTCCAAACCGCTCTCACTACTCCAGCCGAAGCGCCTCTTCCACTTCTTTCTACCCATGATTCCTCTGCGCCTCCTTCATCGTCCTCACCTGGGCCCTAAACGCCCGTCGTAGACCATGGTTCTCTGAACCCGCTAGCCTTCGTATTTATTCTGAGATAAACATGTGCACGCTCTAGGGCATCAAAGGTTATGGCGAGATGGCGGGGAGAATGGGACTGAAGGGGAGATTGGATCAGCGCATGGTCAAATGGCGAAGCAGAGTCGATGGGCCGAATGGCCGACTTCTGCTCCTTTGTGTTACGGTCTTATGGTCTGTTCCTGCTTTCGAAAGTTCCTCAGTTATCAAGAGCACGTTTGGCAGGAAACAACAACTGTGCAGCTAAGTACAACACCAACACTGGAGACAAGATCGCTGATGACACCACTGTTGTGGGCCGAGAATCTGCCAGAGTGGTGTAACAACTACAACAAGGAACAGGTTGTAGACTGAGAGAGAGAGAGAGAGAGAGAAAGAGAGGGAGAGGGGAGAGAGAGAGGGAGGGGGAGAGGGAGAGAGGGCGGAGAGAGGGATAGAGAGAGAGAGAGAGAGAGAGGGGGAGAGAGAGAGAGAGAGAGAGAGAGAGAGAGAGAGAGAGAGAGAGAGAGAGAGAGAGAGAGAGAGAGAGAGAGAGAGAGGGAGAGAGGGAGAGAGAGAAAAGCAGAGAGAGAGGGAGGGAGGGAACTCTGAGATGAATGAGCCAGTACTGATCGGAGGATGAGAGGTGGAGAGGTTCAGTAACTTTATATTCCCGGGTGTAACCATCTCAGAGGACCAGTCCTGGACCAAATGGTGGTGGCATCCGTCGGTCTCGAGAGACCATGGATCTGCGCCTAGAGTTTCCTCGCCAGGGCAGGGTTGTATGGGAGACAGGCAGCTGCACAAGCTGCAAGCCTTCCCCTCTCCACGCCACTGATGTTGTCTAAGGGAAGGGAACTAGGACCCATACAGCTTGGCACCGGTGTCGTGGCGGAGCAATGTGTTGTTAACCCTTGCTCAAGGACACAAACACGCCGGCTCGGCTGAGGCTCGAACCAGTGACCTTCCCACTCGGCCACGCGCCAACTGGACCAAATCTATAAATATAGTTACAAGGTGAGCACAGCGGCGCCTCCTCTTCCTCAGGGGTCTGTGGAGATTCGGCATGTCATCGAAAACCTTGGCAAAATATCCGCAGGGGTGCGGCAGGAAGGTTGCTGACTGGCTGCATTCCGGCCTGGTGTGGGGAAACCAATGCCTTTGACCGGAAACCCCTGCAAAAGACAGTGGATTTGTCCCAGTAAATCACGGGAAAAGCCCCCCCCCCCCCCATTTCACTGAGAACATTATTTGAAAACGTTGCCCTGGAGAGGTGGCAACCATCAGCAAAACGCGCTCACCAGCCAGGACACGCTCTTTGCTCGCTGCTGCCATCAGGGAGAAGGCACGAGTGTCTCAGGGCTCGGAGCGCCGGGGTCAAGAATGGTTACTAACCCTCAACCCTCGGACGCTTGAACAAAATGGAATAAACGACGCATATTCTCTTCCTGCTCTTCCCATAACCAATGAGCAGACAATTTGAACTCTTTACCTCGTTATTTCCTGTTGGTAATTATTTTGCTATTAATTTATCTTTACGCCTCCATAGTTTGTTGGTCGTTGATGTGTTTACAGTCAGTGTTCTATAGATTGGCTCAGCATGTTAAAATTGTACATGGCATTGGTGAGGCCGAATTTGGAGTATTGCGTACAGTTCTGGTCACCGAATTATGGAAAGATGTCGACAGAATAGAGAGAGTACAGAGAGGATTTACTAAACGTTACCTGGGTTTCAGCACCTAAGTTACAGGGAAAGGTTGAACAAGTTAGGTCTTTATTCTTTGGAGCGTAGAAGGTTGAGGGGGGACTTAATAGAGGTATTTAAAATAATGAGGTGGATAGATAGAGTTGACGTGGATAGGGGTTTTCCATTGAGAGTAGGGGAGATTCAAAGAAGATGGCATGAATTGAGACTCAGGGGGGCAAAAATTTAAGGGTAACATGAGGGGTGAATTCTTAACTCAGAGATTGGTAGCTGTGTGGAATGAGCTTCCAGTAGAAGTGGTAGAGGCAGGTTCGGTATTGTCATTATTAAGTAAAATTGGATAGGCATATGGACATGGAAAGGAATGGATGTTATTGTCTGAGTGCAGGTCGGTGGGACTAGGTGAGAGCAAGCTAATGCGGCACGGACTAGAAGGGCCGAGATGGCTTGTTTCTGAGCTGTAATTGTTATATGGTTATATGCCCAAGAGGAGAGAATCTTAAGCTTGCCTGTGATGTCATGTATGCACTCTGATACCAAAATGTACTTTGAACTTTGAACCGAACTTCTCCTTCTTGTCCCTTGCCAATTGCCTTATTACGCCGCGATCTCCGGTGCACGGAATGAAATGTTCCTTCGGAATATCATTCCCGCTACGCAGAATGTAACGCTCCGCACTACCCGTTGTGTGTGGATCTTTTTCCATACGCATTTTTGTACACTGGGTCAATTCTGGACATTTCTGTTTCCTGGTCAGTGGGGGAAATTAGCCCTCGCGTGCGTGTCGATCTGAGTACATAGTTCAAACCCATTTGCCTTTCCTGTGACCTCTCCTCATTAATTCTTAAAATGATTAAGAGTGTGCGGGGTGCCAGGTGCCGTCATAGGCTTGTGTGTACAAGGCGAGGGTGGGGGAGGGATCGGGTCTGGCTTTGTGTTGGAATTACATATGTGTTGGAACATTTGCGGAGTGGGTCAGGGTCCTGAAGATCATTCGGTGTTGCTGAGGGTCAGGGGCGGGGAAGTTCAGTATAACCGGGTGCGTTGCCCGGAATTGGGGTGGGGGGCGGTGTAGGGGCATGAGGTTGGGAATTGTCGATGTGTAGTTCGGTTTGGGGCTATGATAGAGTGGCGGCGTTAATAGGTGGTCAGTGGTAAAATTATCCGCCTTGTGTTTGTCGGTCTGTAAAACGGAAATTCAGTGCCCCCTTTAGCATCCCACTGTGGAATGACCCGCAACTTCTTCAAACTGTTTCACCTGCACTTATCTTTCTGGCAGATATCGTGTTCTGCATTCCAGCTTGTGATGAACCAACGTATTCCTAGTTTCAGTTTCGGTTACCTTTTTTTTTATTAAAAAAAAGGATATCAAAGATTCTTCGGCTGAACCATCCGTGTCCGTGAAACGATCGACACCGAGCCCAGAGTCACCACTTCGCCCCCGGCAGCCCGTCCTGCCCTTTTAATGGGGAATTCCCACGTCACGTTGCCCGTATATCTTCCAATCTTCCCCTTTAGCCCTTTCCTCTGCTTCTGGGCTGACCCACACCGAGTGGAGAATAAAAACCTTCAGGCATCTATCTACACCCTCTGCACCCTCCTTCGGTGAGCACACTTTGGTGATACTGAAGAAAGAAAATTACAGGCTATTTAGTTTGACCTCAGTGTTTGGACTACTGGACAGGTATCTGGAGGAACTTAAGGTGAGGGTTTATATGGGAGGCAGGGTTTGAGGGTCGGCACAACATTGTGGGCCGAAGGACCTGTTAAGAAAGCTGATGGGGTGTTAGCTTTCATAAGTCAAGGGATAGTGTTTAAGAGACGCGCTGTAATATTGCAGCTCCATAAAACTATGGTTAGGCCACACGTGGAGTACTGTGTCCAGTTCTGGTCGCCTCACTACCGCTTTACTCTTTGGAGAG
>NW_026780537.1:0-32614 GCF_030144855.1 Hypanus sabinus | reverse complement strand
GGAGAGACGGGGAGGAGTGGAGGGAGAAATGCAGGGGAAGAGAGGGAGAGTGAGAGAGGAGAGACGGGGTGGGAGGGGAGGGAGAAATGCAGGGGAAGAGAGGGGAGAGTGAGAGAGGAGAGATATGGAGGGAGAGAGGGGAAATGCAGGGGAAGAGAGGGGAGAGTGAGAGAGGAGAGATGGGGTGGGAGTGGAGGGAGAAATGCAGGGGAAGAGAGGGGACAGTGAGAGAGGAGAGATGGGGAGGGAGTGGAGGGAGAAATGCAGGGAAGAGAGCGGAGAGTGAGAGAGGAGAGATGGGGATGGAGAAATGCAGGGGGAGAGAGGGGAGAGTGAGAGCGGAGAAATGGGGAGGGAGTGGAGGGAGAAATGCAGGGGAAGAGATTGGAGAGTGAGAGAGGAGAGATGGGGAGGGAGTGGAGGGAGAAATGCAGGGGAAGTGAGGCGAGAGTGAGAGAGGAGAGATGGGGGAGGGAGTGGAGGGAGAAATGCAGGGGAAGAGAGGGGAGAGTGAGAGAGGAGAGTTGGGGAGGGAGTGGAGGGAGAAATACAGGGGAAGAGAGCGGAGAGTGAGAGAGGAGAGATGGGGAGGGAGAAATGCAGGGGAAGAGAGGGGAGAGTGAGAGAGGAGAGATGGGGAGGGAGTGGAGGGAGAAATGCAGGGGAAGTGAGGCGAGAGTGAGAGAGGAGAGATGGGGAGGCAGTGGAGGGAGAAATGCAGGGGAAGAGAGGGGAGAGTGAGAACGGAGAAACGGGGAGGGAGTGGAGGGAGAAATGCAGGGGAAGAGAGGGGAGAGTGAGAGCGGAGAGACGGGGAGGGAGTGGAGGGAGAAATGCAGGGGGAGAGAGGGGAGAGTGAGAGCGGAGAAATGGGGAGGGAGTGGAGGGAGAAATGCAGGGGATGAGAGGGGAGAGTGAGAGAGGAGAGATGGGGAGTGAGTGGAGGGAGAAATGCAGGGGAAGAGAGGGGAGAGTGAGAGCGGAGAGACGGGGAGGGAGTGGAGGGAGAAATGCAGGGGAAGAGAGGGGAGAGTGAAGAAAGAAGAGAGATGGGGAGGGAGAGGAGGCAGAAATGCAGGGGAAGAGAGGGGAGAGTGAGAGAGGAGAGACTGGGAGGGAGTGGAGGGAGAAATGCAGGGGAAGAGAGGGGAGAGTGAGACCGGAGAGACGGGGAGGGAGTGTAGGGAGAAATGCAGGGGAAGAGAGGGGAGAGTGAGAGCGGAGAGACGGGGAGGGATTGGAGGGAGAAATGCAGGGAAGAGAGGGGAGAGTGAGAGAGGAGAGACGGGGTGGGAGGGGAGGGAGAAATGCAGGGGGAGAGAGGGGGAGAGTGAGAGCGGAGAAATGGGGAGGGAGTGGAGGGAGAAATGCAGGGGATGAGCGGGGAGAGTGAGAGAGGAGAGATGGGGAGGAGTGGAGGGAGAAATGCAGGGGAAGAGAGGGGAGAGTGAGAGAGGAGAGATGGGGAGGGAGAGGAGGGAGAAATGCAGGGGAAGAGAGGGGAGAGTGAGAGAGGAGAGTTGGGGAGGGAGTGGAGGGAGAAATACAGGGGAAGAGAGCGGAGAGTGAGAGAGGAGAGATGGGGAGGGAGAAATGCAGGGGAAGAGAGGGGGAGAGTGAGAGAGGAGAGATGGGGAGGGAGTGGAGGGAGAAATGCAGGGGAAGAGAGCGGAGAGGGAGAGAGGAGAGATGGGGAGGGAGAAATGCAGGGGGAGAGAGGGGAGAGTGAGAGCGGAGAAATGGGGAGGGAGTGGAGGGAGAAATGCAGGGGGAGAGAGGGGAGAGTGAGAGCAGAGAGATGGGGAGGGAGAGGAGGGAGAAATGCAGGTGAAGAGAGGGGAGAGTGAGAGACGAGAGATGGCGAGGGAGTGGAGGGAGAAATGCAGGGGAAGAGAGGGGAGAGAGAGAACGGAGAAACGGGGAGGGAGTGGAGGGAGAAATGCAGAGAAGAGAGGGGAAAGTGAGAGAGGAGAGACCGGGAGGGAGTGGAGGGAGAAATGCAGGGGAAGAGAGGGGAGAGTGAGAGCGGAGAAATGGGGAGGGAGTGGAGGGAGAAATACAGGGGAAGAGAGGGGAGAGTGAGAGAGGAGAGATGGGGAGGGAGAGGAGGGAGAAATGCAGGGGAAGAGAGGGGAGAGTGAGAGAGGAGAGTTGGGGAGGGAGTGGAGGGAGAAATACAGGGGAAGAGAGCGGAGAGTGAGAGAGGAGAGATGGGGAGGGAGAAATGCAGGGGAAGAGAGGGGAGAGTGAGAGAGGAGAGATGGGGAGGGAGTGGATGGAGAAATGCAGGGGAAGAGAGGGGAGAGTGAGAGAGGAGAGATGGGGAGGGAGAGGAGGCAGAAATGCAGGGGAAGAGAGGGGAGAGTGAGAGAGGTGAGATGGGGAGGGAGTGTAGGGAGAAATGCAGGGGAAGAGAGCGGAGAGTGAGAGAGGAGAGATGGGGAGGGAGAAATGCAGGGGGAGAGAGGGGAGAGTGAGAGCGGAGAAATGGGGAGGGAATGGAGGGAGAAATGCAGGGGAAGAGAGGGGAGAGTGAGAGACGAGAGATGGGGAGGGAGTGGAGGGAGAAATGCAGGGGAAGAGTGGAGAGTGAGAGAGGAGAGATAGGGAGGGAAAGGAGGGAGAAATGCAGGGGAAGAGAGCGGAGAGTGAGAGAGGAGAGATGGGGAGGGAGTGTAGGGAGAAATGCAGGGGAAGAGAGGGAGAGTGAGAGAGGAGAGATGGGGAGGGAGTGGAGGGAGAAATGCAGGGGAAGAGAGGGGAGAGAGAGAACGGAGAAACGGGGAGGGAGTGGAGGGAGAAATGCAGAGAAGAGAGGGGGAAAGTGAGAGAGGAGAGACCGGGAGGGAGTGGAGGGAGAAATGCAGGGGAAGAGAGGGGAGAGTGAGAGCGGAGAAATGGGGAGGGAGTGGAGGGAGAAATACAGGGGAAGAGAGGGGAGAGTGAGAGAGGAGAGATGGGGAGGGAGAGGAGGGAGAAATGCAGGGGAAGAGAGGGGAGAGTGAGAGAGGAGAGTTGGGGAGGGAGTGGAGGAGAAATACAGGGGAAGAGAGCGGAGAGTGAGAGAGGAGAGATGGGGAGGGAGAAATGCAGGGGAAGAGAGGGGAGAGTGAGAGAGGAGAGATGGGGAGGGAGTGGATGGAGAAATGCAGGGGGAAGAGAGGGGAGAGTGAGAGAGGAGAGATGGGGAGGGAGAGGAGGCAGAAATGCAGGGGAAGAGAGCGGAGCGTGAGAGAGGTGAGATGGGGAGGGAGTGTAGGGAGAAATGCAGGGGAAGAGAGCGGAGAGTGAGAGAGGAGAGATGGGGAGGGAGTG
Organism: Hypanus sabinus; assembly: GCF_030144855.1. Taxonomy (NCBI): domain Eukaryota; kingdom Metazoa; phylum Chordata; class Chondrichthyes; order Myliobatiformes; family Dasyatidae; genus Hypanus; species Hypanus sabinus. Next base: position 29,299 of record NW_026780537.1, on the reverse strand, counting down.
GATGGAGAAATGCAGGGGAAGAGAGGGGAGAGTGAGAGAGGAGAGATGGGGAGGGAGAGGAGGCAGAAATGCAGGGGAAGAGAGGGGAGAGTGAGAGATGTGAGATGGGGAGGGAGTGTAGGGAGAAATGCAGGGGAAGAGAGCGGAGAGTGAGAGAGGAGAGATGGGGAGGGAGAAATGCAGGGGGAGAGAGGGGAGAGTGAGAGCGGAGAAATGGGGAGGGAATGGAGGGAGAAATGCAGGGGAAGAGAGGGGAGAGTGAGAGACGAGAGATGGGGAGGGAGTGGAGGGAGAAATGCAGGGGAAGAGTGGAGAGTGAGAGAGGAGAGATAGGGAGGGAAAGGAGGGAGAAATGCAGGGGAAGAGAGGGGAGAGTGAGAGAGGAGAGATGGGGAGGGAGTGTAGGGAGAAATGCAGGGGAAGAGAGGGGAGAGTGAGAGAGGAGAGATGGGGAGGGAGTGGAGGGAGAAATGCAGGGGGAGAGAGGGGAGAGTGAGAGCAGAGAGATGGGGAGGGAGTGGAGGGAGGAATGCAGGGGAAGAGAGTGGAGAGTGAGAGAGGAGAGATGGGGAGGGAGTGGAGGGAGAAATGCAGGGGAAGAGAGGGGAGAGTGAGAACGGAGAGATGGGGAGGGAGTGGAGAGAGAAATGCAGGGGAAGAGAGGGGAGAGTGAGAGAGGAGAGATGGGGAGGGAGTGGAGGGAGAAATGCAGGGGAAGAGAGGGGAGAGTGAGAGCAGAGAGATGGGGAGGGAGTGGAGGGAGAAATGCAGGGGAAGAGAGGGGAGAGTGAGAGAGGAGAGATGGGGAGGGAGTGGAGGGAGAAATGCAGGGGAAGAGAGGGGAGAGTGAGAGAGGAGAGATGGGGACTGAGTGGAGGGAGAAATGCAGGGGAAGAGAGGGGAGAGTGAGAGAGGAGAGATGGGGAGGGAGAGAATTGCAGGGGAAGAGAGGGGAGAGTGAGAGAGGAGAGATGGGGAGGGAGTGGAGGGAGAAATGCAGGGGAAGAGAGCGGAGAGTGAGAGAGGAGAGATGGGGATGGAGTGGAGGGAGAAATGCAGGGGAAGAGAGGGGAGAGTGAGAGAGGAGAGATGGGGAGGGAGTGGAGGGAGAAATGCAGGGTAAGAGAGGGGAGAGTGACAGAGGAGAGATGGGGAGGGAGTGGAGGGAGAAATGCAGGGGAAGTGAGGCGAGAGTGAGAGAGGAGAGATGGGGAGGGAGTGGAGGGAGAAATGCAGGGGAACAGAGGGGACAGTGAGAGAGGAGAGATGGTGGAGGGAGAGAAATGCAGGGAAAGAGAGGGGAGAGTGAGAACGGAGAAACGGGGAAGGAGTGGAGGGGGAAATACAGGGGAAGAGAGGGGAGAGTGAGAGCGGAGAGACGGGGAGGGAGTGGAGGGAGAAATGCAGGGGAACAGAGGGGCAAGTGAGAGAGGAGAGATGGGGAGGGAGTGGAGGGAGAAATGCAGGGGAAGAGAGGGGACAGTGAGAGAGGAGAGATGGTGGAGGGAGAGAAATGCAGGGAAAGAGAGGGGAGAGTGAGCGAGGAGAGATGGGGAGGGAGTGGAGGGAGAAATGCAGGGGAAGAGAGCGGAGAGTGAGAGAGGAGAGATGGGGATGGACTGGAGGGAAAAATGCAGGGGAAGAGAGGTGAGAGTGAGAGAGGAGAGATGGGGAGGGAGTAGAGGGAGAAATGCAGGGGAAGAGAGGGGAGAGTGAGAGAGGAGAGATGGCGATGGAGTGGAGGGAGAAATGCAGGGGAAGAGAGGGGAGAGTGAGAGAGGAGAGATGGGGAGGGAGTAGAGGGAGAAATGCAGGGGAAGAGAGGGGAGAGTGAGAGAGGGGAGATGGGGAGGGAATGGAGGGAGAAATGCAGGGGAAGAGAGCGGAGAGTGAGAGAGGAGAGATGGGGAGGGAGAAATGCAGGGGAAGAGAGGGGAGAGTGAGAGAGGAGAGATGGGGAGGGAGTGGATGGAGAAATGCAGGGGAAGAGAGGGGAGAGTGAGAGAGGAGAGATGGGGAGGGAGAGGAGGCAGAAATGCAGGGGAAGAGAGCGGAGCGTGAGAGAGGTGAGATGGGGAGGGAGTGTAGGGAGAAATGCAGGGGAAGAGAGCGGAGAGTGAGAGAGGAGAGATGGGGAGGGAGTGGATGGAGAAATGCAGGGGAAGAGAGGGGAGAGTGAGAGAGGAGAGATGGGGAGGGAGAGGAGGCAGAAATTGCAGGGGAAGAGAGGGGAGAGTGAGAGATGTGAGATGGGGAGGGAGTGTAGGGAGAAATGCAGGGGAAGAGAGCGGAGAGTGAGAGAGGAGAGATGGGGAGGGAGAAATGCAGGGGGAGAGAGGGGAGAGTGAGAGCGGAGAAATGGGGAGGGAATGGAGGGAGAAATGCAGGGGAAGAGAGGGGAGAGTGAGAGACGAGAGATGGGGAGGGAGTGGAGGGAGAAATGCAGGGGAAGAGTGGAGAGTGAGAGAGGAGAGATAGGGAGGGAAAGGAGGGAGAAATGCAGGGGAAGAGAGGGGAGAGTGAGAGAGGAGAGATGGGGAGGGAGTGTAGGGAGAAATGCAGGGGAAGAGAGGGGAGAGTGAGAGAGGAGAGATGGGGAGGGAGTGGAGGGAGAAATGCAGGGGGAGAGAGGGGAGAGTGAGAGCAGAGAGATGGGGAGGGAGTGGAGGGAGGAATGCAGGGGAAGAGAGTGGAGAGTGAGAGAGGAGAGATGGGGAGGGAGTGGAGGGAGAAATGCAGGGGAAGAGAGGGGAGAGTGAGAACGGAGAGATGGGGAGGGAGTGGAGAGAGAAATGCAGGGGAAGAGAGGGGAGAGTGAGAGAGGAGAGATGGGGAGGGAGTGGAGGGAGAAATGCAGGGGAAGAGAGGGGAGAGTGAGAGCAGAGAGATGGGGAGGGAGTGGAGGGAGAAATGCAGGGGAAGAGAGGGGAGAGTGAGAGAGGAGAGATGGGGAGGGAGTGGAGGGAGAAATGCAGGGGAAGAGAGGGGAGAGTGAGAGAGGAGAGATGGGGACTGAGTGGAGGGAGAAATGCAGGGGAAGAGAGGGGAGAGTGAGAGAGGAGAGATGGGGAGGGAGAGAATTGCAGGGGAAGAGAGGGGAGAGTGAGAGAGGAGAGATGGGGAGGGAGTGGAGGGAGAAATGCAGGGGAAGAGAGCGGAGAGTGAGAGAGGAGAGATGGGGATGGAGTGGAGGGAGAAATGCAGGGGAAGAGAGGGGAGAGTGAGAGAGGAGAGATGGGGAGGGAGTGGAGGGAGAAATGCAGGGTAAGAGAGGGGAGAGTGACAGAGGAGAGATGGGGAGGGAGTGGAGGGAGAAATGCAGGGGAAGAGAGGGGAGAGTGAGAGACGAGAGATGGGGAGGGAGTGGAGGGAGAAATGCAGGGGAAGAGTGGAGAGTGAGAGAGGAGAGATAGGGAGGGAAAGGAGGGAGAAATGCAGGGGAAGAGAGGGGAGAGTGAGAGAGGAGAGATGGGGAGGGAGTGTAGGGAGAAATGCAGGGGAAGAGAGGGGAGAGTGAGAGAGGAGAGATGGGGAGGGAGTGGAGGGAGAAATGCAGGGGGAGAGAGGGGAGAGTGAGAGCAGAGAGATGGGGAGGGAGTGGAGGGAGGAATGCAGGGGAAGAGAGTGGAGAGTGAGAGAGGAGAGATGGGGAGGGAGTGGAGGGAGAAATGCAGGGGAAGAGAGGGGAGAGTGAGAACGGAGAGATGGGGAGGGAGTGGAGAGAGAAATGCAGGGGAAGAGAGGGGAGAGTGAGAGAGGAGAGATGGGGAGGGAGTGGAGGGAGAAATGCAGGGGAAGAGAGGGGAGAGTGAGAGCAGAGAGATGGGGAGGGAGTGGAGGGAGAAATGCAGGGGAAGAGAGGGGAGAGTGAGAGAGGAGAGATGGGGAGGGAGTGGAGGGAGAAATGCAGGGGAAGAGAGGGGAGAGTGAGAGAGGAGAGATGGGGACTGAGTGGAGGGAGAAATGCAGGGGAAGAGAGGGGAGAGTGAGAGAGGAGAGATGGGGAGGGAGAGAATTGCAGGGGAAGAGAGGGGAGAGTGAGAGAGGAGAGATGGGGAGGGAGTGGAGGGAGAAATGCAGGGGAAGAGAGCGGAGAGTGAGAGAGGAGAGATGGGGATGGAGTGGAGGGAGAAATGCAGGGGAAGAGAGGGGAGAGTGAGAGAGGAGAGATGGGGAGGGAGTGGAGGGAGAAATGCAGGGTAAGAGAGGGGAGAGTGACAGAGGAGAGATGGGGAGGGAGTGGAGGGAGAAATGCAGGGGAAGTGAGGCGAGAGTGAGAGAGGAGAGATGGGGAGGGAGTGGAGGGAGAAATGCAGGGGAACAGAGGGGACAGTGAGAGAGGAGAGATGGTGGAGGGAGAGAAATGCAGGGAAAGAGAGGGGAGAGTGAGAACGGAGAAACGGGGAAGGAGTGGAGGGGGAAATACAGGGGAAGAGAGGGGAGAGTGAGAGCGGAGAGACGGGGAGGGAGTGGAGGGAGAAATGCAGGGGAACAGAGGGGCAAGTGAGAGAGGAGAGATGGGGAGGGAGTGGAGGGAGAAATGCAGGGGAAGAGAGGGGACAGTGAGAGAGGAGAGATGGTGGAGGGAGAGAAATGCAGGGAAAGAGAGGGGAGAGTGAGCGAGGAGAGATGGGGAGGGAGTGGAGGGAGAAATGCAGGGGAAGAGAGCGGAGAGTGAGAGAGGAGAGATGGGGATGGACTGGAGGGAAAAATGCAGGGGAAGAGAGGTGAGAGTGAGAGAGGAGAGATGGGGAGGGAGTAGAGGGAGAAATGCAGGGGAAGAGAGGGGAGAGTGAGAGAGGAGAGATGGCGATGGAGTGGAGGGAGAAATGCAGGGGAAGAGAGGGGAGAGTGAGAGAGGAGAGATGGGGAGGGAGTAGAGGGAGAAATGCAGGGGAAGAGAGGGGAGAGTGAGAGAGGGGAGATGGGGAGGGAATGGAGGGAGAAATGCAGGGGAAGAGAGGGGAGAGTGAGAGAGGAGAGATGGGGAGGGAGTGGAGGGAGAAATGCGGGGGAAGAGAGCGGAGAGTGAGGGAGGAGAGATGGGGATGGAGTGGAGCGAGAAATGCAGGGGAAGAGAGGGGAGAGTGAGAGAGGAGAGATGGGGTGGGAGTGGAGGGAGAAATGCAGGGGAAGAGAGCGGAGAGTGAGAGAGGAGAGATGGGGAGGGAGAAATGCAGGGGGAGAGAGGGGAGAGTGAGAGCGGAGAAATGGGGAGGGAGTGGAGGGAGAAATGCAGGGGAAGAGATTGGAGAGTGAGAGAGGAGAGATGGGGAGGGAGTGGAGGGAGAAATGCAGGGGAAGTGAGGCGAGAGTGAGAGAGGAGAGATGGGGAGGCAGTGGAGGGAGAAATGCAGGGGAAGAGAGGGGAGAGTGAGAACGGAGAAACGGGGAGGGAGTGGAGGGAGAAATGCAGGGGAAGAGAGGGGAGAGTGAGAGCGGAGAGACGGGGAGGGAGTGGAGGGAGAAATGCAGGGGAAGAGGGGAGAGTGAGAGAGGAGAGATGGGGAGGGAGTGGAGGGAGAAATGCAGGGGAAGAGAGGGGAAAGTGAGAGAGGAGAGACGGGGAGGGAGTGGAGGGAGAAATGCAGGGGAAGAGAGGGGAGAGTGAGAGCGGAGAAATGGGGAGGGAGTGGAGGGAGAAATGCAGGGGATGAGCGGGGAGAGTGAGAGAGGAGAGATGGGGAGGGAGTGGAGGGAGAAATGCAGGGGAAGAGAGGGGAGAGTGAGAGAGGAGAGATGGGGAGGGAGAGGAGGGAGAAATGCAGGGGAAGAGAGGGGAGAGTGAGAGAGGAGAGTTGGGGAGGGAGTGGAGGGAGAAATACAGGGGAAGAGAGCGGAGAGTGAGAGAGGAGAGATGGGGAGGGAGAAATGCAGGGGAAGAGAGGGGAGAGTGAGAGAGGAGAGATGGGGAGGGAGTGGAGGGAGAAATGCAGGGGGAGAGTGAGAGAGGAGAGATTGGGAGGGAGAGGAGGCAGAAATGCAGGGGAAGAGAGGGGAGAGTGAGAGAGGAGAGATGGGGAGGGAGTGGAGGGAGAAATGCAGGGGAAGAGAGCGGAGAGTGAGAGAGGAGAGATGGGGAGGGAGAAATGCAGGGGGAGAGAGGGGAGAGTGAGAGCGGAGAAATGGGGAGGGAGTGGAGGGAGAAATGCAGGTGAAGAAAGGGGAGAGTGAGAGACGAGAGATGGCGAGGGAGTGGAGGGAGAAATGCAGGGGAAGAGAGGGGAGAGTCAGAGCGGAGAGATGGGTGGGAGTGGAGGGAGAAATGCAGGGGAAGAGATTGGAGAGTGAGAGAGGAGAGATGGGGAGGGAGTGGAGGGAGAAATGCAGGGGAAGTGAGGCGAGAGTGAGAGAGGAGAGATGGGGAGGGAGTGGAGGGAGAAATGCAGGGGAAGAGAGGGGAGAGTGAGAACGGAGAAACGGGGAGGGAGTGGAGGGAGAAATGCAGAGAAGAGAGGGGAAAGTGAGAGAGGAGAGATGGGGAGGGAGTGGAGGGAGAAATGCAGGGGAAGTGAGGCGAGAGTGAGAGAGGAGAGATGGCGATGGAGTGGAGGGAGAAATGCGGGGGAAGAGAGCGGAGAGTGAGGGAGGAGAGATGGGGATGGAGTGGAGCGAGAAATGCAGGGGAAGAGAGGGGAGAGTGAGAGAGGAGTGATGGGGTGGGAGTGGAGGGAGAAATGCAGGGGAAGAGAGCGGAGAGTGAGAGAGGAGAGATGGGGAGGGAGAAATGCAGGGGGAGAGAGGGGAGAGTGAGAGCGGAGAAATGGGGAGGGAGTGGAGGGAGAAATGCGGGGGAAGAGAGCGGAGAGTGAGGGAGGAGAGATGGGGATGGAGTGGAGCGAGAAATGCAGGGGAAGAGAGGGGAGAGTGAGAGAGGAGAGATGGGGTGGGAGTGGAGGGAGAAATGCAGGGGAAGAGAGCGGAGAGTGAGAGAGGAGAGATGGGGAGGGAGAAATGCAGGGGGAGAGAGGGGAGAGTGAGAGCGGAGAAATGGGGAGGGAGTGGAGGGAGAAATGCAGGGGAAGAGATTGGAGAGTGAGAGAGGAGAGATGGGGAGGGAGTGGAGGGAGAAATGCAGGGGAAGTGAGGCGAGAGTGAGAGAGGAGAGATGGGGAGGCAGTGGAGGGAGAAATGCAGGGGAAGAGAGGGGAGAGTGAGAACGGAGAAACGGGGAGGGAGTGGAGGGAGAAATGCAGGGGAAGAGAGGGGAGAGTGAGAGCGGAGAGACGGGGAGGGAGTGGAGGGAGAAATGCAGGGGAAGAGGGGAGAGTGAGAGAGGAGAGATGGGGAGGGAGTGGAGGGAGAAATGCAGGGGAAGAGAGGGGAAAGTGAGAGAGGAGAGACGGGGAGGGAGTGGAGGGAGAAATGCAGGGGAAGAGAGGGGAGAGTGAGAGCGGAGAAATGGGGAGGGAGTGGAGGGAGAAATGCAGGGGATGAGCGGGGAGAGTGAGAGAGGAGAGATGGGGAGGGAGTGGAGGGAGAAATGCAGGGGAAGAGAGGGGAGAGTGAGAGAGGAGAGATGGGGAGGGAGTGGACGGAGAAATGCAGGGGAAGAGAGCGGAGAGTGAGAGAGGAGAGATGGGGAGGGAGAAATGCAGGGGAAGAGAGGGGAGAGTGAGAGCGGAGAAATGGGGAGGGAGTGGAGGGAGAAATGCAGGGGAGAGAGGGGAGAGTGAGAGCAGAGAGATGGGGAGGGAGTGGAGGGAGAAATGCAGGGGAAGAGAGGGGAGAGTGAGAGAGGAGAGATGGGGAGGGAGTGGAGGGAGAAATGCAGGGGAAGAGAGGGGACAGTGAGAGAGGAGAGATGGGGACTGAGTGGAGGGAGAAATGCAGGGGAAGAGATTGGAGAGTGAGAGAGGAGAGATGGGGAGGGAGAGGAGGGAGAAATGCAGGGGAAGTGAGGCGAGAGTGAGAGAGGAGAGATGGGGAGGGAGTGGAGGGAGAAATGCAGGGGAAGTGAGGCGAGAGTGAGAGAGGAGAGATGGGGAGGGAGAGGAGGGAGAAATGCAGGGGAAGAGAGGGGAGAGTGAGAACGGAGAAACGGGGAGGGAGTGGAGGGAGAAATGCAGGGGAAAGAGGGGAGAGCGAGAGAGGAGAGATGGGGAGGGAGAGAAATGCAAGGGAAGGGAGGGGTGAGTGAGAGAGGAGAGATGGGGAGGGAGTGGAGGGAGAAATGCAGGGGAAGAGAGCGGAGAGTGAGAGAGGAGAGATGGGGATGGAGTGGAGGGAGAAATGCAGGGGAAGAGAGGGGAGAGTGAGAGAGGAGAGTTGGGCAGGGAGTGGAGGGAGAAATGCAGGGGAAGAGAGGGGAGAGTGAGAGAGGAGAGATGGGGAGGGAGTGGAGGGAGAAATGCAGGGGAAGAGAGGGGAGAGTGAGAGAGGAGAGATGGGGAGGGAGAAATGCAGGGGGAGAGAGGGGAGAGTGAGAGCGGAGAGATGGGGAGGGAGTGGAGGGAGAAATGCAGGGGAAGAGAGGGGAGAGTGAGAGAGGAGAGATGGGGGAGGGATTGGAGGGAGAAATGCAGGGGAAGAGAGGGGAGAGTGAGAGAGGAGAGATGGGGAGGGAGTGGAGGGAGAAATGCAGGGGAAGAGAGCGGAGAGTGAGAGAGGAGAGATGGGGATGGAGTGGAGGGAGAAATGCAGGGGAAGAGAGGGGAGAGTGAGAGAGGAGAGATCGGGAGGGAGTGGAGGGAGAAATGCAGGGGAAGAGAGGGGAGAGTGAGAGAGGAGAGATGGGGAGGGAGTGGAGGGAGAAATGCAGGGGAAGAGAGGGGAGAGTGAGAGAGGAGAGATGGGGAGGGAGTGGAGGGAGAAATGCAGGGGAAGAGAGGGGAGAGTGAGAGAGGAGAGATGGGGACTGAGTGGAGGGAGAAATGCAGGGGAAGAGAGGGGAGAGTGAGAGAGGAGAGATGGGGAGGGAGTGGAGGGAGAAATGCAGGGGAAGAGAGGGGAGAGTGAGAGAGGAGAGATGGGGACTGAGTGGAGGGACAAATGCAGGGGAAGAGAGGGGAGAGCGAGAGAGGAGAGATGGGGAGGGAGAGAAATGCAGGGGAAGAGAGGGGACAGTGAGAGAGGAGAGATGGGGAGGGAGTGGAGGGAGAAATGCAGGGGAAGAGAGCGGAGAGTGAGAGAGGAGAGATAGGGATGGAGTGGAGGGAGAAATGCAGGGGAAGAGAGGGGAGAGTGAGAGAGGAGAGATGGGGAGGGAGTGGAGGGAGAAATGCAGGGGAAGAGAGGGGAGAGTGAGAGCGGAGAGATGGGAGGGAGTGGAGGGAGAAATGCAGGGGAAGAGAGGGGAGAGTGAGTGTGGAGAGACGGGGAGGGAGTGGAGGGAGAAATGCAGGGGAAGAGAGGGGAGAGTGAGAGAGGAGAGATGGGGAGGGAGTGGAGGGAGAAATGCAGGGGAAGTGAGGCGAGAGTGAGAGAGGAGAGATGGCGATGGAGTGGAGGGAGAAATGCAGGGGAAGAGAGGGGAGAGTGAGAGAGGAGAGATGGGGAGGGAGTAGAGGGAGAAATGCAGGGGAAGAGAGGGGAGAGTGAGAGAGGGGAGATGGGGAGGGAATGGAGGGAGAAATGCAGGGGAAGAGAGGGGAGAGTGAGAGAGGAGAGATGGGGAGGGAGTGGAGGGAGAAATGCGGGGGAAGAGAGCGGAGAGTGAGGGAGGAGAGATGGGGATGGAGTGGAGCGAGAAATGCAGGGGAAGAGAGGGGAGAGTGAGAGAGGAGTGATGGGGTGGGAGTGGAGGGAGAAATGCAGGGGAAGAGAGCGGAGAGTGAGAGAGGAGAGATGGGGAGGGAGAAATGCAGGGGGAGAGAGGGGAGAGTGAGTGCGGAGAGACGGGGAGGGAGTGGAGGGAGAAATGCAGGGGAAGAGAGGGGAAAGTGAGAGAGGAGAGATGGGGAGGAGGTGGAGGGAGAAATGCAGGGGGAGAGAGGGGAGAGTGAGAGCGGAGAAATGGGGAGGGAGAGGAGGGAGAAATGCAGGGGAAGAGAGTGGAGAGTGAGAGAGGAGAGATGGGGAGGGAGTGGAGGGAGAAATGCAGGGGAAGAGAGCGGAGAGTGAGAGAGGAGAGATGGGGAGGGAGAAATGCAGGGGGAGAGAGGGGAGAGTGAGAGAGGAGAGATGGGGAGGGAGTGGAGGGAGAAATGCAGGGGAAGTGAGGCGAGAGTGAGAGAGGAGAGATGGGGAGGGAGAGGAGGGAGAAATGCAGGGGAAGAGAGGGGAGAGTGAGAATGGAGAAACGGGGAGGGAGTGGAGGGAGAAATGCAGGGGAAAGAGGGGAGAGCGAGAGAGGAGAGATGGGGAGGGAGAGAAATGCAAGGGAAGGGAGGGGTGAGTGAGAGAGGAGAGATGTGGAGGGAGTGGAGGGAGAAATGCAGGGGAAGAGAGCGGAGAGTGAGAGAGGAGAGATGAGGATGGAGGGAGAAATGCAGGGGAAGAGAGGGGAGAGTGAGAGAGGAGATTTGGGCAGGGAGTGGAGGGAGAAATGCAGGGGAAGAGAGGGGAGAGTGAGAGAGGAGAGATGGGGAGGGAGTGGAGGGAGAAATGCAGGGGAAGAGAGGGGAGAGTGAGAGAGGAGAGATGGGGAGGGAGAAATGCAGGGGGAGAGAGGGGAGAGTGAGAGCGGAGAGATGGGGAGGGAGTGGAGGGAGAAATGCAGGGGAAGAGAGGGGAGAGTGAGAGAGGAGAGATGGGGGAGGGATTGGAGGGAGAAATGCAGGGGAAGAGAGGGGAGAGTGAGAGAGGAGAGATGGGGAGGGAGTGGAGGGAAAAATGCAGGGGAAGAGAGGGGAGAGTGAGAGAGGAGAGATCGGGAGGGAGTGGAGGGAGAAATGCAGGGGAAGAGAGGGGAGAGTGAGAGAGGAGAGATGGGGAGGGAGTGGAGGGAGAAATGCAGGGGAAGAGAGGGGAGAGTGAGAGAGGAGAGATGGGGACTGAGTGGAGGGAGAAATGCAGGGGAAGAGAGGGGAGAGTGAGAGAGGAGAGATGGGGAGGGAGTGGAGGGAGAAATGCAGGGGAAGAGAGGGGAGAGTGAGAGAGGAGAGATGGGGACTGAGTGGAGGGACAAATGCAGGGGAAGAGGGGGAGAGCGAGAGAGGAGAGATGGGGAGGGAGAGAAATGCAGGGGAAGAGAGGGGACAGTGAGAGAGGAGAGATAGGGATGGAGTGGAGGGAGAAATGCAGGGGAAGAGAGGGGAGAGTGAGAGAGGAGAGATGGGGAGGGAGTGGAGGGAGAAATGCAGGGGAAGAGAGGGGAGAGTGAGAGCGGAGAGATGGGAGGGAGTGGAGGGAGAAATGCAGGGGAAGAGAGGGGAGAGTGAGTGCGGAGAGACGGGGAGGGAGTGGAGGGAGAAATGCAGGGGAAGAGAGGGGAGAGTGAGAGAGAAGAGATGGGGAGGGAGTGGAGGGAGAAATGCAGGGGAATTGAGGCGAGAGTGAGAGAGGAGAGATGGGGATGGAGTGGAGGGAGAAATGCAGGGGAAGAGAGGGGAGAGTGAGAGAGGAGAGATGGGGAGGGAGTGGAGGGAGAAATGCAGGGGAAGAGAGGGGAGAGTGAGAGCGGAGAGATGGGGAGGGAGTGGAGGGAGAAATGCAGGGGAAGAGAGCGGAGAGTGAGAGAGGAGAGATGGGGAGGGAGAAATGCAGGGGGAGAGAGGGGAGAGTGAGAGAGGAGAGATGGGGAGGGAGTGGAGGGAGAAATGCAGGGGAAGTGAGGCGAGAGTGAGAGAGGAGAGATGGGGAGGGAGAGGAGGGAGATGCAGGGGAAGAGAGGGGAGAGTGAGAATGGAGAAACGGGGAGGGAGTGGAGGGAGAAATGCAGGGGAAAGAGGGGAGAGCGAGAGAGGAGAGATGGGGAGGGAGTGGAGGGAGAAATGCAGGGGAAGAGAGTGGAGAGTGAGAGAGGAGAGATGGGGAGGGAGTGGAGGGAGAAATGCAGGGGAAGAGAGCGGAGAGTGAGAGAGGAGAGATGGGGAGGGAGAAATGCAGGGGGAGAGAGGGGAGAGTGAGAGAGGAGAGATGGGGAGGGAGTGGAGGGAGAAATGCAGGGAAGTGAGGCGAGAGTGAGAGAGGAGAGATGGGGAGGGAGAGGAGGGAGAAATGCAGGGGAAGAGAGGGGAGAGTGAGAATGGAGAAACGGGGAGGGAGTGGAGGGAGAAATGCAGGGGAAAGAGGGGAGAGCGAGAGAGGAGAGATGGGGAGGGAGAGAAATGCAAGGGAAGGGAGGGGTGAGTGAGAGAGGAGAGATGTGGAGGGAGTGGAGGGAGAAATGCAGGGAAGAGAGCGGAGAGTGAGAGAGGAGAGATGAGGATGGAGGGAGAAATGCAGGGGAAGAGAGGGGAGAGTGAGAGAGGAGATTTGGGCAGGGAGTGGAGGGAGAAATGCAGGGGAAGAGAGGGGAGAGTGAGAGAGGAGAGATGGGGAGGGAGTGGAGGGAGAAATGCAGGGGAAGAGAGGGGAGAGTGAGAGAGGAGAGATGGGGAGGGAGAAATGCAGGGGGAGAGAGGGGAGAGTGAGAGCGGAGAGATGGGGAGGGAGTGGAGGGAGAAATGCAGGGGAAGAGAGGGGAGAGTGAGAGAGGAGAGATGGGGGAGGGATTGGAGGGAGAAATGCAGGGGAAGAGAGGGGAGAGTGAGAGAGGAGAGATGGGGAGGGAGTGGAGGGAAAAATGCAGGGGAAGAGAGGGGAGAGTGAGAGAGGAGAGATCGGGAGGGAGTGGAGGGAGAAATGCAGGGGAAGAGAGGGGAGAGTGAGAGAGGAGAGATGGGGAGGGAGTGGAGGGAGAAATGCAGGGGAAGAGAGGGGAGAGTGAGAGAGGAGAGATGGGGACTGAGTGGAGGGAGAAATGCAGGGGAAGAGAGGGGAGAGTGAGAGAGGAGAGATGGGGAGGGAGTGGAGGGAGAAATGCAGGGGAAGAGAGGGGAGAGTGAGAGAGGAGAGATGGGGACTGAGTGGAGGGACAAATGCAGGGGAAGAGAGGGGAGAGCGAGAGAGGAGAGATGGGGAGGGAGAGAAATGCAGGGGAAGAGAGGGGACAGTGAGAGAGGAGAGATAGGGATGGAGTGGAGGGAGAAATGCAGGGGAAGAGAGGGGAGAGTGAGAGAGGAGAGATGGGGAGGGAGTGGAGGGAGAAATGCAGGGGAAGAGAGGGGAGAGTGAGAGCGGAGAGATGGGAGGGAGTGGAGGGAGAAATGCAGGGGAAGAGAGGGGAGAGTGAGTGCGGAGAGACGGGGAGGGAGTGGAGGGAGAAATGCAGGGGAAGAGAGGGGAGAGTGAGAGAGAAGAGATGGGGAGGGAGTGGAGGGAGAAATGCAGGGGAATTGAGGCGAGAGTGAGAGAGGAGAGATGGGGATGGAGTGGAGGGAGAAATGCAGGGGAAGAGAGGGGAGAGTGAGAGAGGAGAGATGGGGAGGGAGTGGAGGGAGAAATGCAGGGGAAGAGAGGGGAGAGTGAGAGCGGAGAGATGGGAGGGAGTGGAGGGAGAAATGCAGGGGAAGAGAGGGGAGAGTGAGAGCGGAGAGATGGGAGGGAGTGGAGGGAGAAATGCAGGGGAAGAGAGGGGAGAGTGAGAGAGGAGAGATGGGGAGGGAGTGGAGGGAGAAATGCAGGGGAAGTGAGGCGAGAGTGAGAGAGGAGAGATGGGGAGGGAGAGGAGGGAGAAATGCAGGGGAAGAGAGGGGAGAGTGAGAACGGAGAAACGGGGAGGGAGTGGAGGGAGAAATACAGGGGAAGAGAGGGGAGAGTGAGTGCGGAGAGACGGGGAGGGAGTGGAGGGAGAAATGCAGGGGAAGAGAGGGGAAAGTGAGAGAGGAGAGATGGGGAGGAGGTGGAGGGAGAAATGCAGGGGGAGAGAGGGGACAGTGAGAGAGGAGAAATGGGGAGGGAGAGGAGGGAGAAATGCAGGGGAAGAGAGTGGAGAGTGAGAGAGGAGAGATGGGGAGGGAGTGGAGGGAGAAATGCAGGGGAAGAGAGCGGAGAGTGAGAGAGGAGAGATGGGGAGGGAGAAATGCAGGGGGAGAGAGGGGAGAGTGAGAGCGGAGAAATGGGGAGGGAGTGGAGGGAGAAATGCAGGGGGAGAGGGGAGAGTGAGAGCAGAGAGATGGGGAGGGAGTAGAGGGAGAAATGCAGGGGAAGAGAGGGGAGAGTGAGAGAGGAGAGATGGGGAGTGAGTGGAGGGAGAAATGCAGGGGAAGAGAGGGGAGAGTGAGAGAGGAGAGATGGGGATTGAGTGGAGGGAGAAATGCAGGGGAAGAGAGGGGAGACTGAGAGAGGAGAGATGGGGAGGGAGAGAAATACAGGGGAAGAGAGGGGAGAGTGAAAGAGGAGAGATGGGGAGGGAGTGGAGGGAGAAATGCAGGGGAAGAGAGGGGAAAGTGAGAGAGGAGAGATGGGGAGGAGGTGGAGGGAGAAATGCAGGGGGACAGAGGGGAGAGTGAGAGCGGAGAAATGGGGAGGGAGAGGAGGGAGAAATGCAGGGGAAGAGAGTGGAGAGTGAGAGAGGAGAGATGGGGAGGGAGTGGAGGGAGAAATGCAGGGGAAGAGAGCGGAGAGTGAGAGAGGAGAGATGGGGAGGGAGAAATGCAGGGGGAGAGAGGGGAGAGTGAGAGAGGAGAGATGGGGAGGGAGTGGAGGGAGAAATGCAGGGGAAGTGAGGCGAGAGTGAGAGAGGAGAGATGGGGAGGGAGAGGAGGGAGAAATGCAGGGGAAGAGAGGGGAGAGTGAGAATGGAGAAACGGGGAGGGAGTGGAGGGAGAAATGCAGGGGAAAGAGGGGAGAGCGAGAGAGGAGTGATGGGGAGGGAGAGAAATGCAAGGGAAGGGAGGGGTGAGTGAGAGAGGAGAGATGGGGAGGGAGTGGAGGGAGAAATGCAGGGGAAGAGAGCGGAGAGTGAGAGAGGAGAGATGGGGATGGAGGGAGAAATGCAGGGGAAGAGAGGGGAGAGTGAGAGAGGAGATTTGGGCAGGGAGTGGAGGGAGAAATGCAGGGGAAGAGAGGGGAGAGTGAGAGAGGAGAGATGGGGAGGGAGTGGAGGGAGAAATGCAGGGGAAGAGAGGGGAGAGTGAGAGAGGAGAGATGGGGAGGGAGAAATGCAGGGGGAGAGAGGGGAGAGTGAGAGCGGAGAGATGGGGAGGGAGTGGAGGGAGAAATGCAGGGGAAGAGAGGGGAGAGTGAGAGAGGAGAGATGGGGGAGGGATTGGAGGGAGAAATGCAGGGGAAGAGAGGGGAGAGTAAGAGAAGAGAGATGGGGAGGGAGTGGAGGGAAAAATGCAGGGGAAGAGAGGGGAGAGTGAGAGAGGAGAGATCGGGAGGGAGTGGAGGGAGAAATGCAGGGGAAGAGAGGGGAGAGTGAGAGAGGAGAGATGGGGAGGGTGTGGAGGGAGAAATGCAGGGGAAGAGAGGGGAGAGTGAGAGAGGAGAGATGGGGAGGGAGTGGAGGGAGAAATGCAGGGGAAGAGAGGGGAGAGTGAGAGAGGAGAGATGGGGACTGAGTGGAGGGAGAAATGCAGGGGAAGAGAGGGGAGAGTGAGAGAGGAGAGATGGGGAGGGAGTGGAGGGAGAAATGCAGGGGAAGAGAGGGGAGAGTGAGAGAGGAGAGATGGGGACTGAGTGGAGGGACAAATGCAGGGGAAGAGAGGGGAGAGCGAGAGAGGAGAGATGGGGAGGGAGAGAAATGCAGGGGAAGAGAGGGGACAGTGAGAGAGGAGAGATAGGGATGGAGTGGAGGGAGAAATGCAGGGGAAGAGAGGGGAGAGTGAGAGAGGAGAGATGGGGAGGGAGTGGAGGGAGAAATGCAGGGGAAGAGAGGGGAGAGTGAGAGCGGAGAGATGGGAGGGAGTGGAGGGAGAAATGCAGGGGAAGAGAGGGGAGAGTGAGTGCGGAGAGACGGGGAGGGAGTGGAGGGAGAAATGCAGGGGAAGAGAGGGGAGAGTGAGAGAGGAGAGATGGGGAGGGAGTGGAGGGAGAAATGCAGGGGAATTGAGGCGAGAGTGAGAGAGGAGAGATGGGGATGGAGTGGAGGGAGAAATGCAGGGGAAGAGAGGGGAGAGTGAGAGAGGAGAGATGGGGAGGGAGTGGAGGGAGAAATGCAGGGGAAGAGAGGGGAGAGTGAGAGAGGAGAGATGGGGAGGGAGTGGAGGGAGAAATGCAGGGGAAGAGAGGGGAGAGTGAGAGCGGAGAGATGGGAGGGAGTGGAGGGAGAAATGCAGGGGAAGAGAGGGGAGAGTGAGAGCGGAGAGATGGGAGGGAGTGGAGGGAGAAATGCAGGGGAAGAGAGGGGAGAGTGAGAGAGGAGAGATGGGGAGGGAGTGGAGGGAGAAATGCAGGGGAAGTGAGGCGAGAGTGAGAGAGGAGAGATGGGGAGGGAGAGGAGGGAGAAATGCAGGGGACGAGAGGGGAGAGTGAGAACGGAGAAACGGGGAGGGAGTGGAGGGAGAAATACAGGGGAAGAGAGGGGAGAGTGAGTGCGGAGAGACGGGGAGGGAGTGGAGGGAGAAATGCAGGGGAAGAGAGGGGAAAGTGAGAGAGGAGAGATGGGGAGGAGGTGGAGGGAGAAATGCAGGGGGAGAGAGGGGACAGTGAGAGAGGAGAAATGGGGAGGGAGAGGAGGGAGAAATGCAGGGGAAGAGAGTGGAGAGTGAGAGAGGAGAGATGGGGAGGGAGTGGAGGGAGAAATGCAGGGGAAGAGAGCGGAGAGTGAGAGAGGAGAGATGGGGAGGGAGAAATGCAGGGGGAGAGAGGGGAGAGTGAGAGCGGAGAAATGGGGAGGGAGTGGAGGGAGAAATGCAGGGGGAGAGGGGAGAGTGAGAGCAGAGAGATGGGGAGGGAGTAGAGGGAGAAATGCAGGGGAAGAGAGGGGAGAGTGAGAGAGGAGAGATGGGGAGTGAGTGGAGGGAGAAATGCAGGGGAAGAGAGGGGAGAGTGAGAGAGGAGAGATGGGGATTGAGTGGAGGGAGAAATGCAGGGGAAGAGAGGGGAGACTGAGAGAGGAGAGATGGGGAGGGAGAGAAATACAGGGGAAGAGAGGGGAGAGTGAAAGAGGAGAGATGGGGAGGGAGTGGAGGGAGAAATGCAGGGGAAGAGATTGGAGAGTGAGAGAGGAGAGATGGGGAGGGAGTGGAGGGAGAAATGCAGGGGAAGTGAGGCGAGAGTGAGAGAGGAGAGATGGGGAGGGAGTGGAGGGAGAAATGCAGGGGAAGTGAGGCGAGAGTGAGAGAGGAGAGATGGGGAGGGAGTGGAGGGAGAAATGCAGGGGAAGAGAGGGGAGAGTGAGAGAGGAGAGATGGGGACTGAGTGGAGGGACAAATGCAGGGGAAGAGAGGGGAGAGCGAGAGAGGAGAGATGGGGAGGGAGAGAAATGCAGGGGAAGAGAGGGGACAGTGAGAGAGGAGAGATAGGGATGGAGTGGAGGGAGAAATGCAGGGGAAGAGAGGGGAGAGTGAGAGAGGAGAGATGGGGAGGGAGTGGAGGGAGAAATGCAGGGGAAGAGAGGGGAGAGTGAGAGCGGAGAGATGGGAGGGAGTGGAGGGAGAAATGCAGGGGAAGAGAGGGGAGAGTGAGTGCGGAGAGACGGGGAGGGAGTGGAGGGAGAAATGCAGGGGAAGAGAGGGGAGAGTGAGAGAGGAGAGATGGGGAGGGAGTGGAGGGAGAAATGCAGGGGAATTGAGGCGAGAGTGAGAGAGGAGAGATGGGGATGGAGTGGAGGGAGAAATGCAGGGGAAGAGAGGGGAGAGTGAGAGAGGAGAGATGGGGAGGGAGTGGAGGGAGAAATGCAGGGGAAGAGAGGGGAGAGTGAGAGAGGAGAGATGGGGAGGGAGTGGAGGGAGAAATGCAGGGGAAGAGAGGGGAGAGTGAGAGCGGAGAGATGGGAGGGAGTGGAGGGAGAAATGCAGGGGAAGAGAGGGGAGAGTGAGAGCGGAGAGATGGGAGGGAGTGGAGGGAGAAATGCAGGGGAAGAGAGGGGAGAGTGAGAGAGGAGAGATGGGGAGGGAGTGGAGGGAGAAATGCAGGGGAAGTGAGGCGAGAGTGAGAGAGGAGAGATGGGGAGGGAGAGGAGGGAGAAATGCAGGGGAAGAGAGGGGAGAGTGAGAACGGAGAAACGGGGAGGGAGTGGAGGGAGAAATACAGGGGAAGAGAGGGGAGAGTGAGTGCGGAGAGACGGGGAGGGAGTGGAGGGAGAAATGCAGGGAAGAGAGGGGAAAGTGAGAGAGGAGAGATGGGGAGGAGGTGGAGGGAGAAATGCAGGGGGAGAGAGGGGACAGTGAGAGAGGAGAAATGGGGAGGGAGAGGAGGGAGAAATGCAGGGGAAGAGAGTGGAGAGTGAGAGAGGAGAGATGGGGAGGGAGTGGAGGGAGAAATGCAGGGGAAGAGAGCGGAGAGTGAGAGAGGAGAGATGGGGAGGGAGAAATGCAGGGGGAGAGAGGGGAGAGTGAGAGCGGAGAAATGGGGAGGGAGTGGAGGGAGAAATGCAGGGGGAGAGGGGAGAGTGAGAGCAGAGAGATGGGGAGGGAGTAGAGGGAGAAATGCAGGGGAAGAGAGGGGAGAGTGAGAGAGGAGAGATGGGGAGTGAGTGGAGGGAGAAATGCAGGGGAAGAGAGGGGAGAGTGAGAGAGGAGAGATGGGGATTGAGTGGAGGGAGAAATGCAGGGGAAGAGAGGGGAGACTGAGAGAGGAGAGATGGGGAGGGAGAGAAATACAGGGGAAGAGAGGGGAGAGTGAAAGAGGAGAGATGGGGAGGGAGTGGAGGGAGAAATGCAGGGGAAGAGATTGGAGAGTGAGAGAGGAGAGATGGGGAGGGAGTGGAGGGAGAAATGCAGGGGAAGTGAGGCGAGAGTGAGAGAGGAGAGATGGGGAGGGAGTGGAGGGAGAAATGCAGGGGAAGTGAGGCGAGAGTGAGAGAGGAGAGATGGGGAGGGAGGAGGGAGAAATGCAGGGGAAGAGAGGGGAGAGTGAGAACGGAGAAACGGGGAGGGACTGGAGGGAGAAATACAGGGGAAGAGAGGGGAGAGTGAGTGCGGAGAGATGGGGAGGGAGTGGACGGAGAAATGCAGGGGAAGAGAGCGGAGAGTGAGAGAGGAGAGATGGGGAGGGAGAAATGCAGGGGGAGAGAGGGGAGAGTGAGAGCGGAGAAATGGGGAGGGAGTGGAGGGAGAAATGCAGTGGGAGAGAGGGGAGAGTGAGAGCAGAGAGATGGGGAGGGAGTGGAGGGAGAAATGCAGGGGAAGAGAGGGGAGAGTGAGAGAGGAGAGATGGGGAGGGAGTGGAGGGAGAAATGCAGGGGAAGAGAGGGGACAGTGAGAGAGGAGAGATGGGGACTGAGTGGAGGGAGAAATGCAGGGGAAGAGATTGGAGAGTGAGAGAGGAGAGATGGGGAGGGAGAGGAGGGAGAAATGCAGGGGAAGTGAGGCGAGAGTGAGAGAGGAGAGATGGGGAGGGAGTGGAGGGAGAAATGCAGGGGAAGTGAGGCGAGAGTGAGAGAGGAGAGATGGGGAGGGAGAGGAGGGAGAAATGCAGGGGAAGAGAGGGGAGAGTGAGAACGGAGAAACGGGGAGGGAGTGGAGGGAGAAATGCAGGGGAAAGAGGGGAGAGCGAGAGAGGAGAGATGGGGAGGGAGTGGAGGGAGAAATGCAGGGGAAGAGAGCGGAGAGTGAGAGAGGAGAGATGGGGAAGGAGTGGAGGGAGAAATGCAGGGGAAGAGAGGGGAGAGTGAGAGAGGAGAGTTGGGCAGGGAGTGGAGGGAGATATGCAGGGGAAGAGAGGGGAGAGTGAGAGAGGAGAGATGGGGAGGGAGTGGAGGGAGAAATGCAGGGGAAGAGAGGGGAGAGTGAGAGAGGAGAGATGGGGAGGGAGAAATGCAGGGGGAGAGAGGGGAGAGTGAGAGCGGAGAGATGGGGAGGGAGTGGAGGGAGAAATGCAGGGGAAGAGAGGGGAGAGTGAGAGAGGAGAGATGGGGGAGGGATTGGAGGGAGAAATGCAGGGGAAGAGAGGGGAGAGTGAGAGAGGAGAGATGGGGAGGGAGTGGAGGGAAAAATGCAGGGGAAGACAGGGGAGAGTGAGAGAGGAGAGATCGGGAGGGAGTGGAGGGAGAAATGCAGGGGAAGAGAGGGGAGAGTGAGAGAGGAGAGATGGGGAGGGAGTGGAGGGAGAAATGCAGGGGAAGAGAGGGGAGAGTGAGAGAGGAGAGATGGGGACTGAGTGGAGGGAGAAATGCAGGGGAAGAGAGGGGAGAGTGAGAGAGGAGAGATGGGGAGGGAGTGGAGGGAGAAATGCAGGGGAAGAGAGGGGAGAGTGAGAGAGGAGAGATGGGGACTGAGTGGAGGGACAAATGCAGGGGAAGAGAGGGGAGAGCGAGAGAGGAGAGATGGGGAGGGAGTGGAGGGAGAAATGCAGGGGAAGAGAGGGGAGAGTGAGAGAGGAGAGATGGGGACTGAGTGGAGGGACAAATGCAGGGGAAGAGAGGGGAGAGCGAGAGAGGAGAGATGGGGAGGGAGAGAAATGCAGGGGAAGAGAGGGGACAGTGAGAGAGGAGAGATGGGGAGGGAGTGGAGGGAGAAATGCAGGGGAAGAGAGCGGAGAGTGAGAGAGGAGAGATAGGGATGGAGTGGAGGGAGAAATGCAGGGGAAGAGAGGGGAGAGTGAGAGAGGAGAGATGGGGAGGGAGTGGAGGGAGAAATGCAGGGGAAGAGAGGGGAGAGTGAGAGCGGAGAGATGGGAGGGAGTGGAGGGAGAAATGCAGGGGAAGAGAGGGGAGAGAGAGAGAGGAGAGATGGGGAGGGAGTGGAGGGAGAAATGCAGGGGAAGAGAGGGGAGAGTGAGAGCGGAGAGATGGGAGGGAGTGGAGGGAGAAATGCAGGGGAAGAGAGGGGAGAGTGAGAGAGGAGAGATGGGGAGGGTGTGGAGGGAGAAATGCAGGGGAAGAGAGGGGAGAGTGAGTGCGGAGCGACGGGGAGGGAGTGGAGGGAGAAATGCAGGGGAAGAGAGGGGAAAGTGAGAGAGGAGAGATGGGGAGGGAGTGGAGGGAGAAATGCAGGGGAAGAGAGGGGACAGTGAGAGAGGAGAGATGGGGAGGGAGAGAAATGCAGGGGAAGAGAGGGGAGAGTGAGAGAGGAGAGATGGGGAGGGAGTGGAGGGAGAAATGCAGGGGAAGAGAGCGGAGAGTGAGAGAGGAGAGATGGGGAGGGAGTGGAGGGAGAAATGCAGGGGAAGAGAATGGAGAGTGAGTGCGGAGAGACGGGGAGGGAGTGGAGGGAGAAATGCAGGGGAAGAGAGGGGAGAGTGAGAGAGGAGAGATGGGGAGGGAGTGGAGGGAGAAATGCAGGGGAAGAGAGCGGAGAGTGAGAGAGGAGAGATGGGGAGGGAGTGGAGGGAGAAATGCTGGGGAAGAGGGGAAAGTGAGAGAGGAGAGATGGGGAGGGAGTGGAGGGAGAAATGCAGGGGAAGAGAGGGGACAGTGAGAGAGGAGAGATGGGGAGGGAGTGGAGGGAGAAATGCAGGGGAAGAGAGGGGAGAGTGAGAGAGGAGAGATGGGGAGGGAGTGGAGGGAGAAATGCAGGGGAAGAGAGGGGAGAGTGAGAGAGGAGAGATGGGGACTGAGTGGAGGGAGAAATGCAGGGGAAGAGAGGGGAGAGTGAGAGAGGAGAGATGGGGAGGGAGTGGAGGGAGAAATGCAGGGGGAGAGAGGGGAGAGTGAGAGAGGAGAGATGGGGACTGGGTGGAGGGAGAAATGCAGGGGAAGAGAGGGGAGAGTGAGAGAGGAGAGATGGGGATGGACTGGAGGGAAAAATGCAGGGGAAGAGAGGGGAGAGTGAGTGCGGAGAGATGGGGAGGGAGTAGAGGGAGAAATACAGGGGAAGAGAGGGGAGAGTGAGAGAGGAGAGATGGGGAGGGAGTGGAGGGAGAAATGCAGGGGAAGAGAGGGGAGAGTGAGAGAGGAGAGATGGGGAGGGAGTGGAGGGAGAAATGCAGGGGAAGAGAGGGGAGAGTGAGTGCGGAGAGACGGGGAGGGAGTGGAGGGAGAAATGCAGGGGAAGAGAGGGGAAAGTGAGAGAGGAGAGATGGGGAGGGAGTGGAGGGAGAAATGCAGGGGAAGAGAGCGGAGAGTGAGAGAGGAGAGATGGGGAGGGAGTGGAGGGAGAAATGCTGGGGAAGAGAGGGGAGAGTGAGAACGGAGAAACAGGGAGGGAGTGGAGGGAGAAATGCAGGGGAAGTGAGGGGAGAGTGAGAGCGGAGAGACGGGGAGGGAGTGGCGGGAGAAATGCAGGGGAAGAGAGGGGAAAGTGAGAGAGGAGAGACGGGGAGGGCGTGGAGGGAGAAATGCTGGGGAAGAGAGGGGAGAGTGAGAGCGGAGAGACGGGGAGGGAGTGGAGGGAGAAATGCAGGGGAAGAGAGGGGAGAGTGAGAGCAGAGAGACGGGGAGGGAGTGGAGGGAGAAATGCAGGGGAAGAGTGGGGAGAGTGAGAGAGGAGAGATGGGGAGGGAGTGGAGGGAGAAATGCAGGGGAAGAGAGGGGAGAGTGAGAGCGGAGAGATGGGAGGGAGTGGAGGGAGAAATGCAGGGGAAGAGAGGGGAGAGAGAGAGAGGAGAGATGGGGAGGGAGTGGAGGGAGAAATGCAGGGGAAGAGAGGGGAGAGTGAGAGCGGAGAGATGGGAGGGAGTGGAGGGAGAAATGCAGGGGAAGAGAGGGGAGAGTGAGAGAGGAGAGATGGGGAGGGTGTGGAGGGAGAAATGCAGGGGAAGAGAGGGGAGAGTGAGTGCGGAGCGACGGGGAGGGAGTGGAGGGAGAAATGCAGGGGAAGAGAGGGGAAAGTGAGAGAGGAGAGATGGGGAGGGAGTGGAGGGAGAAATGCAGGGGAAGAGAGGGGAGAGTGAGAACGGAGAAACGGGGAGGGAGTGGAGGGAGAAATGCAGGGGAAAGAGGGGAGAGCGAGAGAGGAGAGATGGGGAGGGAGAGAAATGCAAGGGAAGGGAGGGGTGAGTGAGAGAGGAGAGATGGGGAGGGAGTGGAGGGAGAAATGCAGGGGAAGAGAGCGGAGAGTGAGAGAGGAGAGATGGGGATGGAGTGGAGGGAGAAATGCAGGGGAAGAGAGGGGAGAGTGAGAGAGGAGAGTTGGGCAGGGAGTGGAGGGAGAAATGCAGGGGAAGAGAGGGGAGAGTGAGAGAGGAGAGATGGGGAGGGAGTGGAGGGAGAAATGCAGGGGAAGAGAGGGGAGAGTGAGAGAGGAGAGATGGGGAGGGAGAAATGCAGGGGAGAGAGGGGAGAGTGAGAGCGGAGAGATGGGGAGGGAGTGGAGGGAGAAATGCAGGGGAAGAGAGGGGAGAGTGAGAGAGGAGAGATGGGGGAGGGATTGGAGGGAGAAATGCAGGGGAAGAGAGGGGAGAGTGAGAGAGGAGAGATGGGGAGGGAGTGGAGGGAAAAATGCAGGGGAAGACAGGGGAGAGTGAGAGAGGAGAGATCGGGAGGGAGTGGAGGGAGAAATGCAGGGGAAGAGAGGGGAGAGTGAGAGAGGAGAGATGGGGAGGGAGTGGAGGGAGAAATGCAGGGGAAGAGAGGGGAGAGTGAGAGAGGAGAGATGGGGAGGGAGTGGAGGGAGAAATGCAGGGGAAGAGAGGGGAGAGTGAGAGAGGAGAGATGGGGACTGAGTGGAGGGAGAAATGCAGGGGAAGAGAGGGGAGAGTGAGAGAGGAGAGATGGGGAGGGAGTGGAGGGAGAAATGCAGGGGAAGAGAGGGGAGAGTGAGAGAGGAGAGATGGGGACTGAGTGGAGGGACAAATGCAGGGGAAGAGAGGGGAGAGCGAGAGAGGAGAGATGGGGAGGGAGTGGAGGGAGAAATGCAGGGGAAGAGAGGGGAGAGTGAGAGAGGAGAGATGGGGACTGAGTGGAGGGACAAATGCAGGGGAAGAGAGGGGAGAGCGAGAGAGGAGAGATGGGGAGGGAGAGAAATGCAGGGGAAGAGAGGGGACAGTGAGAGAGGAGAGATGGGGAGGGAGTGGAGGGAGAAATGCAGGGGAAGAGAGCGGAGAGTGAGAGAGGAGAGATAGGGATGGAGTGGAGGGAGAAATGCAGGGGAAGAGAGGGGAGAGTGAGAGAGGAGAGATGGGGAGGGAGTGGAGGGAGAAATGCAGGGGAAGAGAGGGGAGAGTGAGAGCGGAGAGATGGGAGGGAGTGGAGGGAGAAATGCAGGGGAAGAGAGGGGAGAGAGAGAGAGGAGAGATGGGGAGGGAGTGGAGGGAGAAATGCAGGGGAAGAGAGGGGAGAGTGAGAGCGGAGAGATGGGAGGGAGTGGAGGGAGAAATGCAGGGGAAGAGAGGGGAGAGTGAGAGAGGAGAGATGGGGAGGGTGTGGAGGGAGAAATGCAGGGGAGAAGAGGGGAGAGTGAGTGCGGAGCGACGGGGAGGGAGTGGAGGGAGAAATGCAGGGGAAGAGAGGGGAAAGTGAGAGAGGAGAGATGGGGAGGGAGTGGAGGGAGAAATGCAGGGGAAGAGAGGGGACAGTGAGAGAGGAGAGATGGGGAGGGAGAGAAATGCAGGGGAAGAGAGGGGAGAGTGAGAGAGGAGAGATGGGGAGGGAGTGGAGGGAGAAATGCAGGGGAAGAGAGCGGAGAGTGAGAGAGGAGAGATGGGGAGGGAGTGGAGGGAGAAATGCAGGGGAAGAGAATGGAGAGTGAGTGCGGAGAGACGGGGAGGGAGTGGAGGGAGAAATGCAGGGGAAGAGAGCGGAGAGTGAGAGAGGAGAGATGGGGAGGGAGTGGAGGGAGAAATGCTGGGGAAGAGGGGAAAGTGAGAGAGGAGAGATGGGGAGGGAGTGGAGGGAGAAATGCAGGGGAAGAGAGGGGACAGTGAGAGAGGAGAGATGGGGAGGGAGTGGAGGGAGAAATGCAGGGGAAGAGAGGGGAGAGTGAGAGAGGAGAGATGGGGAGGGAGTGGAGGGAGAAATGCAGGGGAAGAGAGGGGAGAGTGAGAGAGGAGAGATGGGGACTGAGTGGAGGGAGAAATGCAGGGGAAGAGAGGGGAGAGTGAGAGAGGAGAGATGGGGAGGGAGTGGAGGGAGAAATGCAGGGGGAGAGAGGGGAGAGTGAGAGAGGAGAGATGGGGACTGGGTGGAGGGAGAAATGCAGGGGAAGAGAGGGGAGAGTGAGAGAGGAGAGATGGGGAGGGAGTGGAGGGAGAAATGCAGGGGAAGAGAGCGGAGAGTGAGAGAGGAGAGATGGGGATGGACTGGAGGGAAAAATGCAGGGGAAGAGAGGGGAGAGTGAGAGCGGAGAGATGGGGAGGGAGTAGAGGGAGAAATACAGGGGAAGAGAGGGGAGAGTGAGAGAGGAGAGATGGGGAGGGAGTGGAGGGAGAAATGCAGGGGAAGAGAGGGGAGAGTGAGAGAGGAGAGATGGGGAGGGAGTGGAGGGAGAAATGCAGGGGAAGAGAGGGGAGAGTGAGTGCGGAGAGACGGGGAGGGAGTGGAGGGAGAAATGCAGGGGAAGAGAGGGGAAAGTGAGAGAGGAGAGATGGGGAGGGAGTGGAGGGAGAAATGCAGGGGAAGAGAGCGGAGAGTGAGAGAGGAGAGATGGGGAGGGAGTGGAGGGAGAAATGCTGGGGAAGAGAGGGGAGAGTGAGAACGGAGAAACAGGGAGGGAGTGGAGGGAGAAATGCAGGGGAAGTGAGGGGAGAGTGAGAGCGGAGAGACGGGGAGGGAGTGGCGGGAGAAATGCAGGGGAAGAGAGGGGAAAGTGAGAGAGGAGAGACGGGGAGGGCGTGGAGGGAGAAATGCTGGGGAAGAGAGGGGAGAGTGAGAGCGGAGAGACGGGGAGGGAGTGGAGGGAGAAATGCAGGGGAAGAGAGGGGAGAGTGAGAGCAGAGAGACGGGGAGGGAGTGGAGGGAGAAATGCAGGGGAAGAGTGGGGAGAGTGAGAGAGGAGAGATGGGGAGGGAGTGGAGGGAGAAATGCAGGGGAAGAGAGGGGAGAGTGAGAGCGGAGAGATGGGAGGGAGTGGAGGGAGAAATGCAGGGGAAGAGAGGGGAGAGAGAGAGAGGAGAGATGGGGAGGGAGTGGAGGGAGAAATGCAGGGGAAGAGAGGGGAGAGTGAGAGCGGAGAGATGGGAGGGAGTGGAGGGAGAAATGCAGGGGAAGAGAGGGGAGAGTGAGAGAGGAGAGATGGGGAGGGTGTGGAGGGAGAAATGCAGGGGAAGAGAGGGGAGAGTGAGTGCGGAGCGACGGGGAGGGAGTGGAGGGAGAAATGCAGGGGAAGAGAGGGGAAAGTGAGAGAGGAGAGATGGGGAGGGAGTGGAGGGAGAAATGCAGGGGAAGAGAGGGGACAGTGAGAGAGGAGAGATGGGGAGGGAGAGAAATGCAGGGGAAGAGAGGGGAGAGTGAGAGAGGAGAGATGGGGAGGGAGTGGAGGGAGAAATGCAGGGGAAGAGAGCGGAGAGTGAGAGAGGAGAGATGGGGAGGGAGTGGAGGGAGAAATGCAGGGGAAGAGAATGGAGAGTGAGTGCGGAGAGACGGGGAGGGAGTGGAGGGAGAAATGCAGGGGAAGAGAGCGGAGAGTGAGAGAGGAGAGATGGGGAGGGAGTGGAGGGAGAAATGCTGGGGAAGAGGGGAAAGTGAGAGAGGAGAGATGGGGAGGGAGTGGAGGGAGAAATGCAGGGGAAGAGAGGGGACAGTGAGAGAGGAGAGATGGGGAGGGAGTGGAGGGAGAAATGCAGGGGAAGAGAGGGGAGAGTGAGAGAGGAGAGATGGGGAGGGAGTGGAGGGAGAAATGCAGGGGAAGAGAGGGGAGAGTGAGAGAGGAGAGATGGGGACTGAGTGGAGGGAGAAATGCAGGGGAAGAGAGGGGAGAGTGAGAGAGGAGAGATGGGGAGGGAGTGGAGGGAGAAATGCAGGGGGAGAGAGGGGAGAGTGAGAGAGGAGAGATGGGGACTGGGTGGAGGGAGAAATGCAGGGGAAGAGAGGGGAGAGTGAGAGAGGAGAGATGGGGAGGGAGTGGAGGGAGAAATGCAGGGGAAGAGAGCGGAGAGTGAGAGAGGAGAGATGGGGATGGACTGGAGGGAAAAATGCAGGGGAAGAGAGGGGAGAGTGAGAGCGGAGAGATGGGGAGGGAGTAGAGGGAGAAATACAGGGGAAGAGAGGGGAGAGTGAGAGAGGAGAGATGGGGAGGGAGTGGAGGGAGAAATGCAGGGGAAGAGAGGGGAGAGTGAGAGAGGAGAGATGGGGAGGGAGTGGAGGGAGAAATGCAGGGGAAGAGAGGGGAGAGTGAGTGCGGAGAGACGGGGAGGGAGTGGAGGGAGAAATGCAGGGGAAGAGAGGGGAAAGTGAGAGAGGAGAGATGGGGAGGGAGTGGAGGGAGAAATGCAGGGGAAGAGAGCGGAGAGTGAGAGAGGAGAGATGGGGAGGGAGTGGAGGGAGAAATGCTGGGGAAGAGAGGGGAGAGTGAGAACGGAGAAACAGGGAGGGAGTGGAGGGAGAAATGCAGGGGAAGTGAGGGGAGAGTGAGAGCGGAGAGACGGGGAGGGAGTGGCGGGAGAAATGCAGGGGAAGAGAGGGGAAAGTGAGAGAGGAGAGACGGGGAGGGCGTGGAGGGAGAAATGCTGGGGAAGAGAGGGGAGAGTGAGAGCGGAGAGACGGGGAGGGAGTGGAGGGAGAAATGCAGGGGAAGAGAGGGGAGAGTGAGAGCAGAGAGACGGGGAGGGAGTGGAGGGAGAAATGCAGGGGAAGAGTGGGGAGAGTGAGAGAGGAGAGATGGGGAGGGAGTGGAGGGAGAAATGCAGGGGGAGAGAGCGGAGAGTGAGAGAGGAGAGATGGGGAGGGAGTGGAGGGAGAAATGCAGGGGAAGAGAGGGGAGAGTGAGAGAGGAGAGATGGGGAGGGAGTGGAGGGAGAAATGCAGGGGAAGAGAGGGGAGAGTGAGAGAGGAGAAATGGGGAGGGAGTGGAGGGAGAAATGCAGGGGAAGAGAGGGGAGAGTGAGAGAGGAGGGGAGGGAGTTGAGGGAGAAATGCAGGGGAAGAGAGCGGAGAGTGAGAGAGGAGAGATGGGGAGGGAGAAATGCAGGGGGAGAGAGGGGAGAGTGAGAGCGGAGAGATGGGGAGGGAGTGGAGGGAGAAATGCAGGGGAAGAGAGGGGAGAGTGAGAGAGGAGAGATGGGGAGGGAGAGGAGGGAGAAAAGCAGGGGAAGAGAGGGGAGAGTGAGAGAGGAGGGGAGGGAGTGGAGGGAGAAATGCAGGGGAAGAGAGCGGAGAGTGAGAGAGGAGAGATGGGGAGGGAGAAATGCAGGGGGAGAGAGGGGAGAGTGAGAGCGGAGAGATGGGGAGGGAGTGGAGGGAGAAATGCATGGGAAGAGAGGGGAGAGTGAGAGAGGAGAGATGGGGAGGGAGTGGAGGGAGAAATGCAGGGGAAGAGAGCAGAGATTGAGAGAGCAGAGATGGGGAGGGAGTGGAGGGAGAAATGCAGGGGAAGAGAGGGGAGAGTGAGAGAGGAGAGATGGGGAGGGAGTGGAGGGAGAAATGCAGGGGAAGAGAGCGGAGAGTGAGAGAGGAGAGATGGGGATGGACTGGAGGGAGAAATGCAGGGGAAGAGAGGGGAGAGTGAGAGAGGAGAGATGGGGGCGGAGTGGAGGGAGAAATGCAGGGGAAGAGTGGGGAGAGTGAGAGGAGAGATGGGGAGGGAGTGGAGGGAGAAATGCAGGGGAAGAGAGAGGAGAGTGAGAGAGGAGAGATGGGGAGGGAGTGGATGGAGAAATGCAGGGGAAGAGAGGGGAGAGTGAGAGAGGAGAAATGGGGAGGGAGTGGAGGGAGAAATGCAGGGGAAGAGAGCGGAGAGTGAGAGAGGAGAGATGGGGATGGAGTGGAGGGAGAAATGCAGGGGAAGAGAGGGGAGAGTGAGAGAAGAGAGATGGGGAGGGAGTGGAGGGAGACATGCAGGGGAAGAGAGGGGAGAGTCAGAAAGGAGAGATGGGGAGGGAGTGGAGGGAGAAATGCAGGGGAAGAGAGGGGAGAGTGAGAGGAGAGATGGGGAGGGAGTGGAGGGAGAAATGCAGGGGAAGAGAGGGGAGAGTGAGAGAGGAGAGATGGGGACTGAGTGGAGGGAGAAATGCAGGCGAAGAGAGGGGAGAGTGAGATGAGAGATGGGGAGGGAGTGGAGGGAGAAATGCAGGGGAAGAGAGCGGAGAGTGAGAGAGGAGAGATGGGGAGGGAGTGGAGGGAGAAATGCAGGGGAAGAGAGGGGAGAGTGAGAGAGGAGAGATGGGGAGGGAGTGAAGGGAGAAATGCAGGGGAAGAGAGGGGAGAGTGAGAGAGGAGAGATGGGGAGGGAGAGGA
>NW_026780536.1:0-32632 GCF_030144855.1 Hypanus sabinus | reverse complement strand
GGTGTCTAATGTAAAGGCTCGAAACACCCGAAGATCCGAGAGTGCATTACTGATGATGTGTCCTGGCACATGATAATGAGAGGTTTCGATTTTCCTATACAAGCAGCTGGCTTAGGAGCTCAGACTTTAAATTCTGCAGACTAACCTTTGCCAGCTAAACATATAGATCCACCAGCCCTACACTTAAACCTAATCCTAAAGTCCAAAAGGGGCATACACCCCCATAAATAGGCAAATTCCAAGAGGGGTAGTCACCCCCATAAACCCTAGGCAACTTCCAAGGGGGGCATACACCCCCACAAACCCTAGGCATTCCCCGATTAACTTTTGATATTCTGAGAGGGGTAGGATTCAACAAGGGCAAGTGTGGGACCTGGTTAATGAAGGCGTGGGCCAGATCAAAGTGGCAGGGTGATGTGAAACAGAATCTCAAGTGGGGAGATCAGAAATCACAAGAGGGCTTTTTAGCCCACTGCCCGCATAATTTCAACCTAACCTATCAGTGACACGCTCTTCATTCTCCCGGCCCCAGAAAGGCCAATAAGAAAACCCAGATATTTTATTTCACCTATCGGGCGTTAAAAAATTCATAGTTAAAAGAATGGAGAGGTTCACCAATTAGCAGCTAATGTACCTTTAAGGGCTGAGGTGAGCCGGTCTCCTAGCAACAGCCAGGTTTGCAGTAGGTGGACAATTAGGTTTTAGTATCACATTAGTTAAAAGAGGCCCTGCGGGGGGGAAGAAGGTGAGGGATGTTTTAACTGGATAGCAGTACTGTCTGGGTTTAGAGACTCCACAGAAGACCCGAGTGACGGACGAGAGTCGAGTTGGACCTTCCGGTCGGGAATCACGCTTTTTTGAAGGCAATTGGTTGGAGTCGAAATCGCAGACGCAAGATAAGCAGTAGGAACATTATTCTTTTATTTATTGTCTTACTTACATTATTGTCTTAATGATGTGGAAAGGCAAGGATAGGAGAGGTTGTGTGGATCGATACCTGCCACGTGGGCGAGTGGGTAACTCTGGTTAGTGTCCCTGGGGATTCCTTCTTAACCACGGTCAGGTTAAAAATAGTCCAGAACTTTCATTATGTGAAAATTCTGGAAAAATAGTCCCAACTACTAAAGGGAATTAAGAAGTAGGCCTACAGATTCTCCGCATGGCCTGAGTGAGGCCCAAGGAGCTAGGCCGCCCTGGAATTAAACCCTTAGAAGTAGTATGACCTGTACAATTTTGTGCCTTTCGTTGTCTGGTCTAGGGGGTAGTACATACGCCAAGCGTGATTGGCTTGGTTTAAGCCATTTCAGGGGAGGTGTCGCCTTTCATTGTCTGGTCCAGGGGTAATACACACGGCAAGCTTGATCAACTTGACGGAGCCGGCTCGAGGAGGGTGTCTAATGTAAAGGCTCGAAACACCCGAAGATCCGAGAGTGCATTACTGATGATGTGTCCTGGCACATGATAATGAGAGGTTTCGATTTTCCTATACAAGCAGCTGGCTTAGGAGCTCAGACTTTAAATTCTGCAGACTAACCTTTGCCAGCTAAACATATAGATCCACCAGCCCTACACTTAAACCTAATCCTAAAGTCCAAAAGGGGCATACACCCCCATAAATAGGCAAATTCCAAGAGGGGTAGTCACCCCCATAAACCCTAGGCAACTTCCAAGGGGGGCATACACCCCCACAAACCCTAGGCATTCCCCGATTAACTTTTGATATTCTGAGAGGGGTAGGATTCAACAAGGGCAAGTGTGGGACCTGGTTAATGAAGGCGTGGGCCAGATCAAAGTGGCAGGGTGATGTGAAACAGAATCTCAAGTGGGGAGATCAGAAATCACAAGAGGGCTTTTTAGCCCACTGCCCGCATAATTTCAACCTAACCTATCAGTGACACGCTCTTCATTCTCCCGGCCCCAGAAAGGCCAATAAGAAAACCCAGATATTTTATTTCACCTATCGGGCGTTAAAAAATTCATAGTTAAAAGAATGGAGAGGTTCACCAATTAGCAGCTAATGTACCTTTAAGGGCTGAGGTGAGCCGGTCTCCTAGCAACAGCCAGGTTTGCAGTAGGTGGACAATTAGGTTTTAGTATCACATTAGTTAAAAGAGGCCCTGCGGGGGGGAAGAAGGTGAGGGATGTTTTAACTGGATAGCAGTACTGTCTGGGTTTAGAGACTCCACAGAAGACCCGAGTGACGGACGAGAGTCGAGTTGGACCTTCCGGTCGGGAATCACGCTTTTTTGAAGGCAATTGGTTGGAGTCGAAATCGCAGACGCAAGATAAGCAGTAGGAACATTATTCTTTTATTTATTGTCTTACTTACATTATTGTCTTAATGATGTGGAAAGGCAAGGATAGGAGAGGTTGTGTGGATCGATACCTGCCACGTGGGCGAGTGGGTAACTCTGGTTAGTGTCCCTGGGGATTCCTTCTTAACCACGGTCAGGTTAAAAATAGTCCAGAACTTTCATTATGTGAAAATTCTGGAAAAATAGTCCCAACTACTAAAGGGAATTAAGAAGTAGGCCTACAGATTCTCCGCATGGCCTGAATGAGGCCCAAGGAGCTAGGCCGCCCTGGAATTAAACCCTTAGAAGTAGTATGACCTGTACAATTTTGTGCCTTTCGTTGTCTGGTCTAGGGGGTAGTACATACGCCAAGCGTGATTGGCTTGGTTTAAGCCATTTCAGGGGAGGTGTCGCCTTTCATTGTCTGGTCCAGGGGTAATACACACGGCAAGCTTGATCAACTTGACGGAGCCGGCTCGAGGAGGGTGTCTAATGTAAAGGCTCGAAACACCCGAAGATCCGAGAGTGCATTACTGATGATGTGTCCTGGCACATGATAATGAGAGGTTTCGATTTTCCTATACAAGCAGCTGGCTTAGGAGCTCAGACTTTAAATTCTGCAGACTAACCTTTGCCAGCTAAACATATAGATCCACCAGCCCTACACTTAAACCTAATCCTAAAGTCCAAAAGGGGCATACACCCCCATAAATAGGCAAATTCCAAGAGGGGTAGTCACCCCCATAAACCCTAGGCAACTTCCAAGGGGGGCATACACCCCCACAAACCCTAGGCATTCCCCGATTAACTTTTGATATTCTGAGAGGGGTAGGATTCAACAAGGGCAAGTGTGGGACCTGGTTAATGAAGGCGTGGGCCAGATCAAAGTGGCAGGGTGATGTGAAACAGAATCTCAAGTGGGGAGATCAGAAATCACAAGAGGGCTTTTTAGCCCACTGCCCGCATAATTTCAACCTAACCTATCAGTGACACGCTCTTCATTCTCCCGGCCCCAGAAAGGCCAATAAGAAAACCCAGATATTTTATTTCACCTATCGGGCGTTAAAAAATTCATAGTTAAAAGAATGGAGAGGTTCACCAATTAGCAGCTAATGTACCTTTAAGGGCTGAGGTGAGCCGGTCTCCTAGCAACAGCCAGGTTTGCAGTAGGTGGACAATTAGGTTTTAGTATCACATTAGTTAAAAGAGGCCCTGCGGGGGGGAAGAAGGTGAGGGATGTTTTAACTGGATAGCAGTACTGTCTGGGTTTAGAGACTCCACAGAAGACCCGAGTGACGGACGAGAGTCGAGTTGGACCTTCCGGTCGGGAATCACGCTTTTTTGAAGGCAATTGGTTGGAGTCGAAATCGCAGACGCAAGATAAGCAGTAGGAACATTATTCTTTTATTTATTGTCTTACTTACATTATTGTCTTAATGATGTGGAAAGGCAAGGATAGGAGAGGTTGTGTGGATCGATACCTGCCACGTGGGCGAGTGGGTAACTCTGGTTAGTGTCCCTGGGGATTCCTTCTTAACCACGGTCAGGTTAAAAATAGTCCAGAACTTTCATTATGTGAAAATTCTGGAAAAATAGTCCCAACTACTAAAGGGAATTAAGAAGTAGGCCTACAGATTCTCCGCATGGCCTGAATGAGGCCCAAGGAGCTAGGCCGCCCTGGAATTAAACCCTTAGAAGTAGTATGACCTGTACAATTTTGTGCCTTTCGTTGTCTGGTCTAGGGGGTAGTACATACGCCAAGCGTGATTGGCTTGGTTTAAGCCATTTCAGGGGAGGTGTCGCCTTTCATTGTCTGGTCCAGGGGTAATACACACGGCAAGCTTGATCAACTTGACGGAGCCGGCTCGAGGAGGGTGTCTAATGTAAAGGCTCGAAACACCCGAAGATCCGAGAGTGCATTACTGATGATGTGTCCTGGCACATGATAATGAGAGGTTTCGATTTTCCTATACAAGCAGCTGGCTTAGGAGCTCAGACTTTAAATTCTGCAGACTAACCTTTGCCAGCTAAACATATAGATCCACCAGCCCTACACTTAAACCTAATCCTAAAGTCCAAAAGGGGCATACACCCCCATAAATAGGCAAATTCCAAGAGGGGTAGTCACCCCCATAAACCCTAGGCAACTTCCAAGGGGGGCATACACCCCCACAAACCCTAGGCATTCCCCGATTAACTTTTGATATTCTGAGAGGGGTAGGATTCAACAAGGGCAAGTGTGGGACCTGGTTAATGAAGGCGTGGGCCAGATCAAAGTGGCAGGGTGATGTGAAACAGAATCTCAAGTGGGGAGATCAGAAATCACAAGAGGGCTTTTTAGCCCACTGCCCGCATAATTTCAACCTAACCTATCAGTGACACGCTCTTCATTCTCCCGGCCCCAGAAAGGCCAATAAGAAAACCCAGATATTTTATTTCACCTATCGGGCGTTAAAAAATTCATAGTTAAAAGAATGGAGAGGTTCACCAATTAGCAGCTAATGTACCTTTAAGGGCTGAGGTGAGCCGGTCTCCTAGCAACAGCCAGGTTTGCAGTAGGTGGACAATTAGGTTTTAGTATCACATTAGTTAAAAGAGGCCCTGCGGGGGGGAAGAAGGTGAGGGATGTTTTAACTGGATAGCAGTACTGTCTGGGTTTAGAGACTCCACAGAAGACCCGAGTGACGGACGAGAGTCGAGTTGGACCTTCCGGTCGGGAATCACGCTTTTTTGAAGGCAATTGGTTGGAGTCGAAATCGCAGACGCAAGATAAGCAGTAGGAACATTATTCTTTTATTTATTGTCTTACTTACATTATTGTCTTAATGATGTGGAAAGGCAAGGATAGGAGAGGTTGTGTGGATCGATACCTGCCACGTGGGCGAGTGGGTAACTCTGGTTAGTGTCCCTGGGGATTCCTTCTTAACCACGGTCAGGTTAAAAATAGTCCAGAACTTTCATTATGTGAAAATTCTGGAAAAATAGTCCCAACTACTAAAGGGAATTAAGAAGTAGGCCTACAGATTCTCCGCATGGCCTGAGTGAGGCCCAAGGAGCTAGGCCGCCCTGGAATTAAACCCTTAGAAGTAGTATGACCTGTACAATTTTGTGCCTTTCGTTGTCTGGTCTAGGGGGTAGTACATACGCCAAGCGTGATTGGCTTGGTTTAAGCCATTTCAGGGGAGGTGTCGCCTTTCATTGTCTGGTCCAGGGGTAATACACACGGCAAGCTTGATCAACTTGACGGAGCCGGCTCGAGGAGGGTGTCTAATGTAAAGGCTCGAAACACCCGAAGATCCGAGAGTGCATTACTGATGATGTGTCCTGGCACATGATAATGAGAGGTTTCGATTTTCCTATACAAGCAGCTGGCTTAGGAGCTCAGACTTTAAATTCTGCAGACTAACCTTTGCCAGCTAAACATATAGATCCACCAGCCCTACACTTAAACCTAATCCTAAAGTCCAAAAGGGGCATACACCCCCATAAATAGGCAAATTCCAAGAGGGGTAGTCACCCCCATAAACCCTAGGCAACTTCCAAGGGGGGCATACACCCCCACAAACCCTAGGCATTCCCCGATTAACTTTTGATATTCTGAGAGGGGTAGGATTCAACAAGGGCAAGTGTGGGACCTGGTTAATGAAGGCGTGGGCCAGATCAAAGTGGCAGGGTGATGTGAAACAGAATCTCAAGTGGGGAGATCAGAAATCACAAGAGGGCTTTTTAGCCCACTGCCCGCATAATTTCAACCTAACCTATCAGTGACACGCTCTTCATTCTCCCGGCCCCAGAAAGGCCAATAAGAAAACCCAGATATTTTATTTCACCTATCGGGCGTTAAAAAATTCATAGTTAAAAGAATGGAGAGGTTCACCAATTAGCAGCTAATGTACCTTTAAGGGCTGAGGTGAGCCGGTCTCCTAGCAACAGCCAGGTTTGCAGTAGGTGGACAATTAGGTTTTAGTATCACATTAGTTAAAAGAGGCCCTGCGGGGGGGAAGAAGGTGAGGGATGTTTTAACTGGATAGCAGTACTGTCTGGGTTTAGAGACTCCACAGAAGACCCGAGTGACGGACGAGAGTCGAGTTGGACCTTCCGGTCGGGAATCACGCTTTTTTGAAGGCAATTGGTTGGAGTCGAAATCGCAGACGCAAGATAAGCAGTAGGAACATTATTCTTTTATTTATTGTCTTACTTACATTATTGTCTTAATGATGTGGAAAGGCAAGGATAGGAGAGGTTGTGTGGATCGATACCTGCCACGTGGGCGAGTGGGTAACTCTGGTTAGTGTCCCTGGGGATTCCTTCTTAACCACGGTCAGGTTAAAAATAGTCCAGAACTTTCATTATGTGAAAATTCTGGAAAAATAGTCCCAACTACTAAAGGGAATTAAGAAGTAGGCCTACAGATTCTCCGCATGGCCTGAGTGAGGCCCAAGGAGCTAGGCCGCCCTGGAATTAAACCCTTAGAAGTAGTATGACCTGTACAATTTTGTGCCTTTCGTTGTCTGGTCTAGGGGGTAGTACATACGCCAAGCGTGATTGGCTTGGTTTAAGCCATTTCAGGGGAGGTGTCGCCTTTCATTGTCTGGTCCAGGGGTAATACACACGGCAAGCTTGATCAACTTGACGGAGCCGGCTCGAGGAGGGTGTCTAATGTAAAGGCTCGAAACACCCGAAGATCCGAGAGTGCATTACTGATGATGTGTCCTGGCACATGATAATGAGAGGTTTCGATTTTCCTATACAAGCAGCTGGCTTAGGAGCTCAGACTTTAAATTCTGCAGACTAACCTTTGCCAGCTAAACATATAGATCCACCAGCCCTACACTTAAACCTAATCCTAAAGTCCAAAAGGGGCATACACCCCCATAAATAGGCAAATTCCAAGAGGGGTAGTCACCCCCATAAACCCTAGGCAACTTCCAAGGGGGGCATACACCCCCACAAACCCTAGGCATTCCCCGATTAACTTTTGATATTCTGAGAGGGGTAGGATTCAACAAGGGCAAGTGTGGGACCTGGTTAATGAAGGCGTGGGCCAGATCAAAGTGGCAGGGTGATGTGAAACAGAATCTCAAGTGGGGAGATCAGAAATCACAAGAGGGCTTTTTAGCCCACTGCCCGCATAATTTCAACCTAACCTATCAGTGACACGCTCTTCATTCTCCCGGCCCCAGAAAGGCCAATAAGAAAACCCAGATATTTTATTTCACCTATCGGGCGTTAAAAAATTCATAGTTAAAAGAATGGAGAGGTTCACCAATTAGCAGCTAATGTACCTTTAAGGGCTGAGGTGAGCCGGTCTCCTAGCAACAGCCAGGTTTGCAGTAGGTGGACAATTAGGTTTTAGTATCACATTAGTTAAAAGAGGCCCTGCGGGGGGGAAGAAGGTGAGGGATGTTTTAACTGGATAGCAGTACTGTCTGGGTTTAGAGACTCCACAGAAGACCCGAGTGACGGACGAGAGTCGAGTTGGACCTTCCGGTCGGGAATCACGCTTTTTTGAAGGCAATTGGTTGGAGTCGAAATCGCAGACGCAAGATAAGCAGTAGGAACATTATTCTTTTATTTATTGTCTTACTTACATTATTGTCTTAATGATGTGGAAAGGCAAGGATAGGAGAGGTTGTGTGGATCGATACCTGCCACGTGGGCGAGTGGGTAACTCTGGTTAGTGTCCCTGGGGATTCCTTCTTAACCACGGTCAGGTTAAAAATAGTCCAGAACTTTCATTATGTGAAAATTCTGGAAAAATAGTCCCAACTACTAAAGGGAATTAAGAAGTAGGCCTACAGATTCTCCGCATGGCCTGAGTGAGGCCCAAGGAGCTAGGCCGCCCTGGAATTAAACCCTTAGAAGTAGTATGACCTGTACAATTTTGTGCCTTTCGTTGTCTGGTCTAGGGGGTAGTACATACGCCAAGCGTGATTGGCTTGGTTTAAGCCATTTCAGGGGAGGTGTCGCCTTTCATTGTCTGGTCCAGGGGTAATACACACGGCAAGCTTGATCAACTTGACGGAGCCGGCTCGAGGAGGGTGTCTAATGTAAAGGCTCGAAACACCCGAAGATCCGAGAGTGCATTACTGATGATGTGTCCTGGCACATGATAATGAGAGGTTTCGATTTTCCTATACAAGCAGCTGGCTTAGGAGCTCAGACTTTAAATTCTGCAGACTAACCTTTGCCAGCTAAACATATAGATCCACCAGCCCTACACTTAAACCTAATCCTAAAGTCCAAAAGGGGCATACACCCCCATAAATAGGCAAATTCCAAGAGGGGTAGTCACCCCCATAAACCCTAGGCAACTTCCAAGGGGGGCATACACCCCCACAAACCCTAGGCATTCCCCGATTAACTTTTGATATTCTGAGAGGGGTAGGATTCAACAAGGGCAAGTGTGGGACCTGGTTAATGAAGGCGTGGGCCAGATCAAAGTGGCAGGGTGATGTGAAACAGAATCTCAAGTGGGGAGATCAGAAATCACAAGAGGGCTTTTTAGCCCACTGCCCGCATAATTTCAACCTAACCTATCAGTGACACGCTCTTCATTCTCCCGGCCCCAGAAAGGCCAATAAGAAAACCCAGATATTTTATTTCACCTATCGGGCGTTAAAAAATTCATAGTTAAAAGAATGGAGAGGTTCACCAATTAGCAGCTAATGTACCTTTAAGGGCTGAGGTGAGCCGGTCTCCTAGCAACAGCCAGGTTTGCAGTAGGTGGACAATTAGGTTTTAGTATCACATTAGTTAAAAGAGGCCCTGCGGGGGGGAAGAAGGTGAGGGATGTTTTAACTGGATAGCAGTACTGTCTGGGTTTAGAGACTCCACAGAAGACCCGAGTGACGGACGAGAGTCGAGTTGGACCTTCCGGTCGGGAATCACGCTTTTTTGAAGGCAATTGGTTGGAGTCGAAATCGCAGACGCAAGATAAGCAGTAGGAACATTATTCTTTTATTTATTGTCTTACTTACATTATTGTCTTAATGATGTGGAAAGGCAAGGATAGGAGAGGTTGTGTGGATCGATACCTGCCACGTGGGCGAGTGGGTAACTCTGGTTAGTGTCCCTGGGGATTCCTTCTTAACCACGGTCAGGTTAAAAATAGTCCAGAACTTTCATTATGTGAAAATTCTGGAAAAATAGTCCCAACTACTAAAGGGAATTAAGAAGTAGGCCTACAGATTCTCCGCATGGCCTGAGTGAGGCCCAAGGAGCTAGGCCGCCCTGGAATTAAACCCTTAGAAGTAGTATGACCTGTACAATTTTGTGCCTTTCGTTGTCTGGTCTAGGGGGTAGTACATACGCCAAGCGTGATTGGCTTGGTTTAAGCCATTTCAGGGGAGGTGTCGCCTTTCATTGTCTGGTCCAGGGGTAATACACACGGCAAGCTTGATCAACTTGACGGAGCCGGCTCGAGGAGGGTGTCTAATGTAAAGGCTCGAAACACCCGAAGATCCGAGAGTGCATTACTGATGATGTGTCCTGGCACATGATAATGAGAGGTTTCGATTTTCCTATACAAGCAGCTGGCTTAGGAGCTCAGACTTTAAATTCTGCAGACTAACCTTTGCCAGCTAAACATATAGATCCACCAGCCCTACACTTAAACCTAATCCTAAAGTCCAAAAGGGGCATACACCCCCATAAATAGGCAAATTCCAAGAGGGGTAGTCACCCCCATAAACCCTAGGCAACTTCCAAGGGGGGCATACACCCCCACAAACCCTAGGCATTCCCCGATTAACTTTTGATATTCTGAGAGGGGTAGGATTCAACAAGGGCAAGTGTGGGACCTGGTTAATGAAGGCGTGGGCCAGATCAAAGTGGCAGGGTGATGTGAAACAGAATCTCAAGTGGGGAGATCAGAAATCACAAGAGGGCTTTTTAGCCCACTGCCCGCATAATTTCAACCTAACCTATCAGTGACACGCTCTTCATTCTCCCGGCCCCAGAAAGGCCAATAAGAAAACCCAGATATTTTATTTCACCTATCGGGCGTTAAAAAATTCATAGTTAAAAGAATGGAGAGGTTCACCAATTAGCAGCTAATGTACCTTTAAGGGCTGAGGTGAGCCGGTCTCCTAGCAACAGCCAGGTTTGCAGTAGGTGGACAATTAGGTTTTAGTATCACATTAGTTAAAAGAGGCCCTGCGGGGGGGAAGAAGGTGAGGGATGTTTTAACTGGATAGCAGTACTGTCTGGGTTTAGAGACTCCACAGAAGACCCGAGTGACGGACGAGAGTCGAGTTGGACCTTCCGGTCGGGAATCACGCTTTTTTGAAGGCAATTGGTTGGAGTCGAAATCGCAGACGCAAGATAAGCAGTAGGAACATTATTCTTTTATTTATTGTCTTACTTACATTATTGTCTTAATGATGTGGAAAGGCAAGGATAGGAGAGGTTGTGTGGATCGATACCTGCCACGTGGGCGAGTGGGTAACTCTGGTTAGTGTCCCTGGGGATTCCTTCTTAACCACGGTCAGGTTAAAAATAGTCCAGAACTTTCATTATGTGAAAATTCTGGAAAAATAGTCCCAACTACTAAAGGGAATTAAGAAGTAGGCCTACAGATTCTCCGCATGGCCTGAGTGAGGCCCAAGGAGCTAGGCCGCCCTGGAATTAAACCCTTAGAAGTAGTATGACCTGTACAATTTTGTGCCTTTCGTTGTCTGGTCTAGGGGGTAGTACATACGCCAAGCGTGATTGGCTTGGTTTAAGCCATTTCAGGGGAGGTGTCGCCTTTCATTGTCTGGTCCAGGGGTAATACACACGGCAAGCTTGATCAACTTGACGGAGCCGGCTCGAGGAGGGTGTCTAATGTAAAGGCTCGAAACACCCGAAGATCCGAGAGTGCATTACTGATGATGTGTCCTGGCACATGATAATGAGAGGTTTCGATTTTCCTATACAAGCAGCTGGCTTAGGAGCTCAGACTTTAAATTCTGCAGACTAACCTTTGCCAGCTAAACATATAGATCCACCAGCCCTACACTTAAACCTAATCCTAAAGTCCAAAAGGGGCATACACCCCCATAAATAGGCAAATTCCAAGAGGGGTAGTCACCCCCATAAACCCTAGGCAACTTCCAAGGGGGGCATACACCCCCACAAACCCTAGGCATTCCCCGATTAACTTTTGATATTCTGAGAGGGGTAGGATTCAACAAGGGCAAGTGTGGGACCTGGTTAATGAAGGCGTGGGCCAGATCAAAGTGGCAGGGTGATGTGAAACAGAATCTCAAGTGGGGAGATCAGAAATCACAAGAGGGCTTTTTAGCCCACTGCCCGCATAATTTCAACCTAACCTATCAGTGACACGCTCTTCATTCTCCCGGCCCCAGAAAGGCCAATAAGAAAACCCAGATATTTTATTTCACCTATCGGGCGTTAAAAAATTCATAGTTAAAAGAATGGAGAGGTTCACCAATTAGCAGCTAATGTACCTTTAAGGGCTGAGGTGAGCCGGTCTCCTAGCAACAGCCAGGTTTGCAGTAGGTGGACAATTAGGTTTTAGTATCACATTAGTTAAAAGAGGCCCTGCGGGGGGGAAGAAGGTGAGGGATGTTTTAACTGGATAGCAGTACTGTCTGGGTTTAGAGACTCCACAGAAGACCCGAGTGACGGACGAGAGTCGAGTTGGACCTTCCGGTCGGGAATCACGCTTTTTTGAAGGCAATTGGTTGGAGTCGAAATCGCAGACGCAAGATAAGCAGTAGGAACATTATTCTTTTATTTATTGTCTTACTTACATTATTGTCTTAATGATGTGGAAAGGCAAGGATAGGAGAGGTTGTGTGGATCGATACCTGCCACGTGGGCGAGTGGGTAACTCTGGTTAGTGTCCCTGGGGATTCCTTCTTAACCACGGTCAGGTTAAAAATAGTCCAGAACTTTCATTATGTGAAAATTCTGGAAAAATAGTCCCAACTACTAAAGGGAATTAAGAAGTAGGCCTACAGATTCTCCGCATGGCCTGAGTGAGGCCCAAGGAGCTAGGCCGCCCTGGAATTAAACCCTTAGAAGTAGTATGACCTGTACAATTTTGTGCCTTTCGTTGTCTGGTCTAGGGGGTAGTACATACGCCAAGCGTGATTGGCTTGGTTTAAGCCATTTCAGGGGAGGTGTCGCCTTTCATTGTCTGGTCCAGGGGTAATACACACGGCAAGCTTGATCAACTTGACGGAGCCGGCTCGAGGAGGGTGTCTAATGTAAAGGCTCGAAACACCCGAAGATCCGAGAGTGCATTACTGATGATGTGTCCTGGCACATGATAATGAGAGGTTTCGATTTTCCTATACAAGCAGCTGGCTTAGGAGCTCAGACTTTAAATTCTGCAGACTAACCTTTGCCAGCTAAACATATAGATCCACCAGCCCTACACTTAAACCTAATCCTAAAGTCCAAAAGGGGCATACACCCCCATAAATAGGCAAATTCCAAGAGGGGTAGTCACCCCCATAAACCCTAGGCAACTTCCAAGGGGGGCATACACCCCCACAAACCCTAGGCATTCCCCGATTAACTTTTGATATTCTGAGAGGGGTAGGATTCAACAAGGGCAAGTGTGGGACCTGGTTAATGAAGGCGTGGGCCAGATCAAAGTGGCAGGGTGATGTGAAACAGAATCTCAAGTGGGGAGATCAGAAATCACAAGAGGGCTTTTTAGCCCACTGCCCGCATAATTTCAACCTAACCTATCAGTGACACGCTCTTCATTCTCCCGGCCCCAGAAAGGCCAATAAGAAAACCCAGATATTTTATTTCACCTATCGGGCGTTAAAAAATTCATAGTTAAAAGAATGGAGAGGTTCACCAATTAGCAGCTAATGTACCTTTAAGGGCTGAGGTGAGCCGGTCTCCTAGCAACAGCCAGGTTTGCAGTAGGTGGACAATTAGGTTTTAGTATCACATTAGTTAAAAGAGGCCCTGCGGGGGGGAAGAAGGTGAGGGATGTTTTAACTGGATAGCAGTACTGTCTGGGTTTAGAGACTCCACAGAAGACCCGAGTGACGGACGAGAGTCGAGTTGGACCTTCCGGTCGGGAATCACGCTTTTTTGAAGGCAATTGGTTGGAGTCGAAATCGCAGACGCAAGATAAGCAGTAGGAACATTATTCTTTTATTTATTGTCTTACTTACATTATTGTCTTAATGATGTGGAAAGGCAAGGATAGGAGAGGTTGTGTGGATCGATACCTGCCACGTGGGCGAGTGGGTAACTCTGGTTAGTGTCCCTGGGGATTCCTTCTTAACCACGGTCAGGTTAAAAATAGTCCAGAACTTTCATTATGTGAAAATTCTGGAAAAATAGTCCCAACTACTAAAGGGAATTAAGAAGTAGGCCTACAGATTCTCCGCATGGCCTGAGTGAGGCCCAAGGAGCTAGGCCGCCCTGGAATTAAACCCTTAGAAGTAGTATGACCTGTACAATTTTGTGCCTTTCGTTGTCTGGTCTAGGGGATAGTACATACGCCAAGCGTGATTGGCTTGGTTTAAGCCATTTCAGGGGAGGTGTCGCCTTTCATTGTCTGGTCCAGGGGTAATACACACGGCAAGCTTGATCAACTTGACGGAGCCGGCTCGAGGAGGGTGTCTAATGTAAAGGCTCGAAACACCCGAAGATCCGAGAGTGCATTACTGATGATGTGTCCTGGCACATGATAATGAGAGGTTTCGATTTTCCTATACAAGCAGCTGGCTTAGGAGCTCAGACTTTAAATTCTGCAGACTAACCTTTGCCAGCTAAACATATAGATCCACCAGCCCTACACTTAAACCTAATCCTAAAGTCCAAAAGGGGCATACACCCCCATAAATAGGCAAATTCCAAGAGGGGTAGTCACCCCCATAAACCCTAGGCAACTTCCAAGGGGGGCATACACCCCCACAAACCCTAGGCATTCCCCGATTAACTTTTGATATTCTGAGAGGGGTAGGATTCAACAAGGGCAAGTGTGGGACCTGGTTAATGAAGGCGTGGGCCAGATCAAAGTGGCAGGGTGATGTGAAACAGAATCTCAAGTGGGGAGATCAGAAATCACAAGAGGGCTTTTTAGCCCACTGCCCGCATAATTTCAACCTAACCTATCAGTGACACGCTCTTCATTCTCCCGGCCCCAGAAAGGCCAATAAGAAAACCCAGATATTTTATTTCACCTATCGGGCGTTAAAAAATTCATAGTTAAAAGAATGGAGAGGTTCACCAATTAGCAGCTAATGTACCTTTAAGGGCTGAGGTGAGCCGGTCTCCTAGCAACAGCCAGGTTTGCAGTAGGTGGACAATTAGGTTTTAGTATCACATTAGTTAAAAGAGGCCCTGCGGGGGGGAAGAAGGTGAGGGATGTTTTAACTGGATAGCAGTACTGTCTGGGTTTAGAGACTCCACAGAAGACCCGAGTGACGGACGAGAGTCGAGTTGGACCTTCCGGTCGGGAATCACGCTTTTTTGAAGGCAATTGGTTGGAGTCGAAATCGCAGACGCAAGATAAGCAGTAGGAACATTATTCTTTTATTTATTGTCTTACTTACATTATTGTCTTAATGATGTGGAAAGGCAAGGATAGGAGAGGTTGTGTGGATCGATACCTGCCACGTGGGCGAGTGGGTAACTCTGGTTAGTGTCCCTGGGGATTCCTTCTTAACCACGGTCAGGTTAAAAATAGTCCAGAACTTTCATTATGTGAAAATTCTGGAAAAATAGTCCCAACTACTAAAGGGAATTAAGAAGTAGGCCTACAGATTCTCCGCATGGCCTGAATGAGGCCCAAGGAGCTAGGCCGCCCTGGAATTAAACCCTTAGAAGTAGTATGACCTGTACAATTTTGTGCCTTTCGTTGTCTGGTCTAGGGGGTAGTACATACGCCAAGCGTGATTGGCTTGGTTTAAGCCATTTCAGGGGAGGTGTCGCCTTTCATTGTCTGGTCCAGGGGTAATACACACGGCAAGCTTGATCAACTTGACGGAGCCGGCTCGAGGAGGGTGTCTAATGTAAAGGCTCGAAACACCCGAAGATCCGAGAGTGCATTACTGATGATGTGTCCTGGCACATGATAATGAGAGGTTTCGATTTTCCTATACAAGCAGCTGGCTTAGGAGCTCAGACTTTAAATTCTGCAGACTAACCTTTGCCAGCTAAACATATAGATCCACCAGCCCTACACTTAAACCTAATCCTAAAGTCCAAAAGGGGCATACACCCCCATAAATAGGCAAATTCCAAGAGGGGTAGTCACCCCCATAAACCCTAGGCAACTTCCAAGGGGGGCATACACCCCCACAAACCCTAGGCATTCCCCGATTAACTTTTGATATTCTGAGAGGGGTAGGATTCAACAAGGGCAAGTGTGGGACCTGGTTAATGAAGGCGTGGGCCAGATCAAAGTGG
Organism: Hypanus sabinus; assembly: GCF_030144855.1. Classification (NCBI taxonomy): domain Eukaryota; kingdom Metazoa; phylum Chordata; class Chondrichthyes; order Myliobatiformes; family Dasyatidae; genus Hypanus; species Hypanus sabinus. The sequence goes on along the minus strand of NW_026780536.1, from coordinate 16,946 downwards.
CAGGGTGATGTGAAACAGAATCTCAAGTGGGGAGATCAGAAATCACAAGAGGGCTTTTTAGCCCACTGCCCGCATAATTTCAACCTAACCTATCAGTGACACGCTCTTCATTCTCCCGGCCCCAGAAAGGCCAATAAGAAAACCCAGATATTTTATTTCACCTATCGGGCGTTAAAAAATTCATAGTTAAAAGAATGGAGAGGTTCACCAATTAGCAGCTAATGTACCTTTAAGGGCTGAGGTGAGCCGGTCTCCTAGCAACAGCCAGGTTTGCAGTAGGTGGACAATTAGGTTTTAGTATCACATTAGTTAAAAGAGGCCCTGCGGGGGGGAAGAAGGTGAGGGATGTTTTAACTGGATAGCAGTACTGTCTGGGTTTAGAGACTCCACAGAAGACCCGAGTGACGGACGAGAGTCGAGTTGGACCTTCCGGTCGGGAATCACGCTTTTTTGAAGGCAATTGGTTGGAGTCGAAATCGCAGACGCAAGATAAGCAGTAGGAACATTATTCTTTTATTTATTGTCTTACTTACATTATTGTCTTAATGATGTGGAAAGGCAAGGATAGGAGAGGTTGTGTGGATCGATACCTGCCACGTGGGCGAGTGGGTAACTCTGGTTAGTGTCCCTGGGGATTCCTTCTTAACCACGGTCAGGTTAAAAATAGTCCAGAACTTTCATTATGTGAAAATTCTGGAAAAATAGTCCCAACTACTAAAGGGAATTAAGAAGTAGGCCTACAGATTCTCCGCATGGCCTGAATGAGGCCCAAGGAGCTAGGCCGCCCTGGAATTAAACCCTTAGAAGTAGTATGACCTGTACAATTTTGTGCCTTTCGTTGTCTGGTCTAGGGGGTAGTACATACGCCAAGCGTGATTGGCTTGGTTTAAGCCATTTCAGGGGAGGTGTCGCCTTTCATTGTCTGGTCCAGGGGTAATACACACGGCAAGCTTGATCAACTTGACGGAGCCGGCTCGAGGAGGGTGTCTAATGTAAAGGCTCGAAACACCCGAAGATCCGAGAGTGCATTACTGATGATGTGTCCTGGCACATGATAATGAGAGGTTTCGATTTTCCTATACAAGCAGCTGGCTTAGGAGCTCAGACTTTAAATTCTGCAGACTAACCTTTGCCAGCTAAACATATAGATCCACCAGCCCTACACTTAAACCTAATCCTAAAGTCCAAAAGGGGCATACACCCCCATAAATAGGCAAATTCCAAGAGGGGTAGTCACCCCCATAAACCCTAGGCAACTTCCAAGGGGGGCATACACCCCCACAAACCCTAGGCATTCCCCGATTAACTTTTGATATTCTGAGAGGGGTAGGATTCAACAAGGGCAAGTGTGGGACCTGGTTAATGAAGGCGTGGGCCAGATCAAAGTGGCAGGGTGATGTGAAACAGAATCTCAAGTGGGGAGATCAGAAATCACAAGAGGGCTTTTTAGCCCACTGCCCGCATAATTTCAACCTAACCTATCAGTGACACGCTCTTCATTCTCCCGGCCCCAGAAAGGCCAATAAGAAAACCCAGATATTTTATTTCACCTATCGGGCGTTAAAAAATTCATAGTTAAAAGAATGGAGAGGTTCACCAATTAGCAGCTAATGTACCTTTAAGGGCTGAGGTGAGCCGGTCTCCTAGCAACAGCCAGGTTTGCAGTAGGTGGACAATTAGGTTTTAGTATCACATTAGTTAAAAGAGGCCCTGCGGGGGGGAAGAAGGTGAGGGATGTTTTAACTGGATAGCAGTACTGTCTGGGTTTAGAGACTCCACAGAAGACCCGAGTGACGGACGAGAGTCGAGTTGGACCTTCCGGTCGGGAATCACGCTTTTTTGAAGGCAATTGGTTGGAGTCGAAATCGCAGACGCAAGATAAGCAGTAGGAACATTATTCTTTTATTTATTGTCTTACTTACATTATTGTCTTAATGATGTGGAAAGGCAAGGATAGGAGAGGTTGTGTGGATCGATACCTGCCACGTGGGCGAGTGGGTAACTCTGGTTAGTGTCCCTGGGGATTCCTTCTTAACCACGGTCAGGTTAAAAATAGTCCAGAACTTTCATTATGTGAAAATTCTGGAAAAATAGTCCCAACTACTAAAGGGAATTAAGAAGTAGGCCTACAGATTCTCCGCATGGCCTGAATGAGGCCCAAGGAGCTAGGCCGCCCTGGAATTAAACCCTTAGAAGTAGTATGACCTGTACAATTTTGTGCCTTTCGTTGTCTGGTCTAGGGGGTAGTACATACGCCAAGCGTGATTGGCTTGGTTTAAGCCATTTCAGGGGAGGTGTCGCCTTTCATTGTCTGGTCCAGGGGTAATACACACGGCAAGCTTGATCAACTTGACGGAGCCGGCTCGAGGAGGGTGTCTAATGTAAAGGCTCGAAACACCCGAAGATCCGAGAGTGCATTACTGATGATGTGTCCTGGCACATGATAATGAGAGGTTTCGATTTTCCTATACAAGCAGCTGGCTTAGGAGCTCAGACTTTAAATTCTGCAGACTAACCTTTGCCAGCTAAACATATAGATCCACCAGCCCTACACTTAAACCTAATCCTAAAGTCCAAAAGGGGCATACACCCCCATAAATAGGCAAATTCCAAGAGGGGTAGTCACCCCCATAAACCCTAGGCAACTTCCAAGGGGGGCATACACCCCCACAAACCCTAGGCATTCCCCGATTAACTTTTGATATTCTGAGAGGGGTAGGATTCAACAAGGGCAAGTGTGGGACCTGGTTAATGAAGGCGTGGGCCAGATCAAAGTGGCAGGGTGATGTGAAACAGAATCTCAAGTGGGGAGATCAGAAATCACAAGAGGGCTTTTTAGCCCACTGCCCGCATAATTTCAACCTAACCTATCAGTGACACGCTCTTCATTCTCCCGGCCCCAGAAAGGCCAATAAGAAAACCCAGATATTTTATTTCACCTATCGGGCGTTAAAAAATTCATAGTTAAAAGAATGGAGAGGTTCACCAATTAGCAGCTAATGTACCTTTAAGGGCTGAGGTGAGCCGGTCTCCTAGCAACAGCCAGGTTTGCAGTAGGTGGACAATTAGGTTTTAGTATCACATTAGTTAAAAGAGGCCCTGCGGGGGGGAAGAAGGTGAGGGATGTTTTAACTGGATAGCAGTACTGTCTGGGTTTAGAGACTCCACAGAAGACCCGAGTGACGGACGAGAGTCGAGTTGGACCTTCCGGTCGGGAATCACGCTTTTTTGAAGGCAATTGGTTGGAGTCGAAATCGCAGACGCAAGATAAGCAGTAGGAACATTATTCTTTTATTTATTGTCTTACTTACATTATTGTCTTAATGATGTGGAAAGGCAAGGATAGGAGAGGTTGTGTGGATCGATACCTGCCACGTGGGCGAGTGGGTAACTCTGGTTAGTGTCCCTGGGGATTCCTTCTTAACCACGGTCAGGTTAAAAATAGTCCAGAACTTTCATTATGTGAAAATTCTGGAAAAATAGTCCCAACTACTAAAGGGAATTAAGAAGTAGGCCTACAGATTCTCCGCATGGCCTGAATGAGGCCCAAGGAGCTAGGCCGCCCTGGAATTAAACCCTTAGAAGTAGTATGACCTGTACAATTTTGTGCCTTTCGTTGTCTGGTCTAGGGGGTAGTACATACGCCAAGCGTGATTGGCTTGGTTTAAGCCATTTCAGGGGAGGTGTCGCCTTTCATTGTCTGGTCCAGGGGTAATACACACGGCAAGCTTGATCAACTTGACGGAGCCGGCTCGAGGAGGGTGTCTAATGTAAAGGCTCGAAACACCCGAAGATCCGAGAGTGCATTACTGATGATGTGTCCTGGCACATGATAATGAGAGGTTTCGATTTTCCTATACAAGCAGCTGGCTTAGGAGCTCAGACTTTAAATTCTGCAGACTAACCTTTGCCAGCTAAACATATAGATCCACCAGCCCTACACTTAAACCTAATCCTAAAGTCCAAAAGGGGCATACACCCCCATAAATAGGCAAATTCCAAGAGGGGTAGTCACCCCCATAAACCCTAGGCAACTTCCAAGGGGGGCATACACCCCCACAAACCCTAGGCATTCCCCGATTAACTTTTGATATTCTGAGAGGGGTAGGATTCAACAAGGGCAAGTGTGGGACCTGGTTAATGAAGGCGTGGGCCAGATCAAAGTGGCAGGGTGATGTGAAACAGAATCTCAAGTGGGGAGATCAGAAATCACAAGAGGGCTTTTTAGCCCACTGCCCGCATAATTTCAACCTAACCTATCAGTGACACGCTCTTCATTCTCCCGGCCCCAGAAAGGCCAATAAGAAAACCCAGATATTTTATTTCACCTATCGGGCGTTAAAAAATTCATAGTTAAAAGAATGGAGAGGTTCACCAATTAGCAGCTAATGTACCTTTAAGGGCTGAGGTGAGCCGGTCTCCTAGCAACAGCCAGGTTTGCAGTAGGTGGACAATTAGGTTTTAGTATCACATTAGTTAAAAGAGGCCCTGCGGGGGGGAAGAAGGTGAGGGATGTTTTAACTGGATAGCAGTACTGTCTGGGTTTAGAGACTCCACAGAAGACCCGAGTGACGGACGAGAGTCGAGTTGGACCTTCCGGTCGGGAATCACGCTTTTTTGAAGGCAATTGGTTGGAGTCGAAATCGCAGACGCAAGATAAGCAGTAGGAACATTATTCTTTTATTTATTGTCTTACTTACATTATTGTCTTAATGATGTGGAAAGGCAAGGATAGGAGAGGTTGTGTGGATCGATACCTGCCACGTGGGCGAGTGGGTAACTCTGGTTAGTGTCCCTGGGGATTCCTTCTTAACCACGGTCAGGTTAAAAATAGTCCAGAACTTTCATTATGTGAAAATTCTGGAAAAATAGTCCCAACTACTAAAGGGAATTAAGAAGTAGGCCTACAGATTCTCCGCATGGCCTGAATGAGGCCCAAGGAGCTAGGCCGCCCTGGAATTAAACCCTTAGAAGTAGTATGACCTGTACAATTTTGTGCCTTTCGTTGTCTGGTCTAGGGGGTAGTACATACGCCAAGCGTGATTGGCTTGGTTTAAGCCATTTCAGGGGAGGTGTCGCCTTTCATTGTCTGGTCCAGGGGTAATACACACGGCAAGCTTGATCAACTTGACGGAGCCGGCTCGAGGAGGGTGTCTAATGTAAAGGCTCGAAACACCCGAAGATCCGAGAGTGCATTACTGATGATGTGTCCTGGCACATGATAATGAGAGGTTTCGATTTTCCTATACAAGCAGCTGGCTTAGGAGCTCAGACTTTAAATTCTGCAGACTAACCTTTGCCAGCTAAACATATAGATCCACCAGCCCTACACTTAAACCTAATCCTAAAGTCCAAAAGGGGCATACACCCCCATAAATAGGCAAATTCCAAGAGGGGTAGTCACCCCCATAAACCCTAGGCAACTTCCAAGGGGGGCATACACCCCCACAAACCCTAGGCATTCCCCGATTAACTTTTGATATTCTGAGAGGGGTAGGATTCAACAAGGGCAAGTGTGGGACCTGGTTAATGAAGGCGTGGGCCAGATCAAAGTGGCAGGGTGATGTGAAACAGAATCTCAAGTGGGGAGATCAGAAATCACAAGAGGGCTTTTTAGCCCACTGCCCGCATAATTTCAACCTAACCTATCAGTGACACGCTCTTCATTCTCCCGGCCCCAGAAAGGCCAATAAGAAAACCCAGATATTTTATTTCACCTATCGGGCGTTAAAAAATTCATAGTTAAAAGAATGGAGAGGTTCACCAATTAGCAGCTAATGTACCTTTAAGGGCTGAGGTGAGCCGGTCTCCTAGCAACAGCCAGGTTTGCAGTAGGTGGACAATTAGGTTTTAGTATCACATTAGTTAAAAGAGGCCCTGCGGGGGGGAAGAAGGTGAGGGATGTTTTAACTGGATAGCAGTACTGTCTGGGTTTAGAGACTCCACAGAAGACCCGAGTGACGGACGAGAGTCGAGTTGGACCTTCCGGTCGGGAATCACGCTTTTTTGAAGGCAATTGGTTGGAGTCGAAATCGCAGACGCAAGATAAGCAGTAGGAACATTATTCTTTTATTTATTGTCTTACTTACATTATTGTCTTAATGATGTGGAAAGGCAAGGATAGGAGAGGTTGTGTGGATCGATACCTGCCACGTGGGCGAGTGGGTAACTCTGGTTAGTGTCCCTGGGGATTCCTTCTTAACCACGGTCAGGTTAAAAATAGTCCAGAACTTTCATTATGTGAAAATTCTGGAAAAATAGTCCCAACTACTAAAGGGAATTAAGAAGTAGGCCTACAGATTCTCCGCATGGCCTGAATGAGGCCCAAGGAGCTAGGCCGCCCTGGAATTAAACCCTTAGAAGTAGTATGACCTGTACAATTTTGTGCCTTTCGTTGTCTGGTCTAGGGGGTAGTACATACGCCAAGCGTGATTGGCTTGGTTTAAGCCATTTCAGGGGAGGTGTCGCCTTTCATTGTCTGGTCCAGGGGTAATACACACGGCAAGCTTGATCAACTTGACGGAGCCGGCTCGAGGAGGGTGTCTAATGTAAAGGCTCGAAACACCCGAAGATCCGAGAGTGCATTACTGATGATGTGTCCTGGCACATGATAATGAGAGGTTTCGATTTTCCTATACAAGCAGCTGGCTTAGGAGCTCAGACTTTAAATTCTGCAGACTAACCTTTGCCAGCTAAACATATAGATCCACCAGCCCTACACTTAAACCTAATCCTAAAGTCCAAAAGGGGCATACACCCCCATAAATAGGCAAATTCCAAGAGGGGTAGTCACCCCCATAAACCCTAGGCAACTTCCAAGGGGGGCATACACCCCCACAAACCCTAGGCATTCCCCGATTAACTTTTGATATTCTGAGAGGGGTAGGATTCAACAAGGGCAAGTGTGGGACCTGGTTAATGAAGGCGTGGGCCAGATCAAAGTGGCAGGGTGATGTGAAACAGAATCTCAAGTGGGGAGATCAGAAATCACAAGAGGGCTTTTTAGCCCACTGCCCGCATAATTTCAACCTAACCTATCAGTGACACGCTCTTCATTCTCCCGGCCCCAGAAAGGCCAATAAGAAAACCCAGATATTTTATTTCACCTATCGGGCGTTAAAAAATTCATAGTTAAAAGAATGGAGAGGTTCACCAATTAGCAGCTAATGTACCTTTAAGGGCTGAGGTGAGCCGGTCTCCTAGCAACAGCCAGGTTTGCAGTAGGTGGACAATTAGGTTTTAGTATCACATTAGTTAAAAGAGGCCCTGCGGGGGGGAAGAAGGTGAGGGATGTTTTAACTGGATAGCAGTACTGTCTGGGTTTAGAGACTCCACAGAAGACCCGAGTGACGGACGAGAGTCGAGTTGGACCTTCCGGTCGGGAATCACGCTTTTTTGAAGGCAATTGGTTGGAGTCGAAATCGCAGACGCAAGATAAGCAGTAGGAACATTATTCTTTTATTTATTGTCTTACTTACATTATTGTCTTAATGATGTGGAAAGGCAAGGATAGGAGAGGTTGTGTGGATCGATACCTGCCACGTGGGCGAGTGGGTAACTCTGGTTAGTGTCCCTGGGGATTCCTTCTTAACCACGGTCAGGTTAAAAATAGTCCAGAACTTTCATTATGTGAAAATTCTGGAAAAATAGTCCCAACTACTAAAGGGAATTAAGAAGTAGGCCTACAGATTCTCCGCATGGCCTGAATGAGGCCCAAGGAGCTAGGCCGCCCTGGAATTAAACCCTTAGAAGTAGTATGACCTGTACAATTTTGTGCCTTTCGTTGTCTGGTCTAGGGGGTAGTACATACGCCAAGCGTGATTGGCTTGGTTTAAGCCATTTCAGGGGAGGTGTCGCCTTTCATTGTCTGGTCCAGGGGTAATACACACGGCAAGCTTGATCAACTTGACGGAGCCGGCTCGAGGAGGGTGTCTAATGTAAAGGCTCGAAACACCCGAAGATCCGAGAGTGCATTACTGATGATGTGTCCTGGCACATGATAATGAGAGGTTTCGATTTTCCTATACAAGCAGCTGGCTTAGGAGCTCAGACTTTAAATTCTGCAGACTAACCTTTGCCAGCTAAACATATAGATCCACCAGCCCTACACTTAAACCTAATCCTAAAGTCCAAAAGGGGCATACACCCCCATAAATAGGCAAATTCCAAGAGGGGTAGTCACCCCCATAAACCCTAGGCAACTTCCAAGGGGGGCATACACCCCCACAAACCCTAGGCATTCCCCGATTAACTTTTGATATTCTGAGAGGGGTAGGATTCAACAAGGGCAAGTGTGGGACCTGGTTAATGAAGGCGTGGGCCAGATCAAAGTGGCAGGGTGATGTGAAACAGAATCTCAAGTGGGGAGATCAGAAATCACAAGAGGGCTTTTTAGCCCACTGCCCGCATAATTTCAACCTAACCTATCAGTGACACGCTCTTCATTCTCCCGGCCCCAGAAAGGCCAATAAGAAAACCCAGATATTTTATTTCACCTATCGGGCGTTAAAAAATTCATAGTTAAAAGAATGGAGAGGTTCACCAATTAGCAGCTAATGTACCTTTAAGGGCTGAGGTGAGCCGGTCTCCTAGCAACAGCCAGGTTTGCAGTAGGTGGACAATTAGGTTTTAGTATCACATTAGTTAAAAGAGGCCCTGCGGGGGGGAAGAAGGTGAGGGATGTTTTAACTGGATAGCAGTACTGTCTGGGTTTAGAGACTCCACAGAAGACCCGAGTGACGGACGAGAGTCGAGTTGGACCTTCCGGTCGGGAATCACGCTTTTTTGAAGGCAATTGGTTGGAGTCGAAATCGCAGACGCAAGATAAGCAGTAGGAACATTATTCTTTTATTTATTGTCTTACTTACATTATTGTCTTAATGATGTGGAAAGGCAAGGATAGGAGAGGTTGTGTGGATCGATACCTGCCACGTGGGCGAGTGGGTAACTCTGGTTAGTGTCCCTGGGGATTCCTTCTTAACCACGGTCAGGTTAAAAATAGTCCAGAACTTTCATTATGTGAAAATTCTGGAAAAATAGTCCCAACTACTAAAGGGAATTAAGAAGTAGGCCTACAGATTCTCCGCATGGCCTGAATGAGGCCCAAGGAGCTAGGCCGCCCTGGAATTAAACCCTTAGAAGTAGTATGACCTGTACAATTTTGTGCCTTTCGTTGTCTGGTCTAGGGGGTAGTACATACGCCAAGCGTGATTGGCTTGGTTTAAGCCATTTCAGGGGAGGTGTCGCCTTTCATTGTCTGGTCCAGGGGTAATACACACGGCAAGCTTGATCAACTTGACGGAGCCGGCTCGAGGAGGGTGTCTAATGTAAAGGCTCGAAACACCCGAAGATCCGAGAGTGCATTACTGATGATGTGTCCTGGCACATGATAATGAGAGGTTTCGATTTTCCTATACAAGCAGCTGGCTTAGGAGCTCAGACTTTAAATTCTGCAGACTAACCTTTGCCAGCTAAACATATAGATCCACCAGCCCTACACTTAAACCTAATCCTAAAGTCCAAAAGGGGCATACACCCCCATAAATAGGCAAATTCCAAGAGGGGTAGTCACCCCCATAAACCCTAGGCAACTTCCAAGGGGGGCATACACCCCCACAAACCCTAGGCATTCCCCGATTAACTTTTGATATTCTGAGAGGGGTAGGATTCAACAAGGGCAAGTGTGGGACCTGGTTAATGAAGGCGTGGGCCAGATCAAAGTGGCAGGGTGATGTGAAACAGAATCTCAAGTGGGGAGATCAGAAATCACAAGAGGGCTTTTTAGCCCACTGCCCGCATAATTTCAACCTAACCTATCAGTGACACGCTCTTCATTCTCCCGGCCCCAGAAAGGCCAATAAGAAAACCCAGATATTTTATTTCACCTATCGGGCGTTAAAAAATTCATAGTTAAAAGAATGGAGAGGTTCACCAATTAGCAGCTAATGTACCTTTAAGGGCTGAGGTGAGCCGGTCTCCTAGCAACAGCCAGGTTTGCAGTAGGTGGACAATTAGGTTTTAGTATCACATTAGTTAAAAGAGGCCCTGCGGGGGGGAAGAAGGTGAGGGATGTTTTAACTGGATAGCAGTACTGTCTGGGTTTAGAGACTCCACAGAAGACCCGAGTGACGGACGAGAGTCGAGTTGGACCTTCCGGTCGGGAATCACGCTTTTTTGAAGGCAATTGGTTGGAGTCGAAATCGCAGACGCAAGATAAGCAGTAGGAACATTATTCTTTTATTTATTGTCTTACTTACATTATTGTCTTAATGATGTGGAAAGGCAAGGATAGGAGAGGTTGTGTGGATCGATACCTGCCACGTGGGCGAGTGGGTAACTCTGGTTAGTGTCCCTGGGGATTCCTTCTTAACCACGGTCAGGTTAAAAATAGTCCAGAACTTTCATTATGTGAAAATTCTGGAAAAATAGTCCCAACTACTAAAGGGAATTAAGAAGTAGGCCTACAGATTCTCCGCATGGCCTGAATGAGGCCCAAGGAGCTAGGCCGCCCTGGAATTAAACCCTTAGAAGTAGTATGACCTGTACAATTTTGTGCCTTTCGTTGTCTGGTCTAGGGGGTAGTACATACGCCAAGCGTGATTGGCTTGGTTTAAGCCATTTCAGGGGAGGTGTCGCCTTTCATTGTCTGGTCCAGGGGTAATACACACGGCAAGCTTGATCAACTTGACGGAGCCGGCTCGAGGAGGGTGTCTAATGTAAAGGCTCGAAACACCCGAAGATCCGAGAGTGCATTACTGATGATGTGTCCTGGCACATGATAATGAGAGGTTTCGATTTTCCTATACAAGCAGCTGGCTTAGGAGCTCAGACTTTAAATTCTGCAGACTAACCTTTGCCAGCTAAACATATAGATCCACCAGCCCTACACTTAAACCTAATCCTAAAGTCCAAAAGGGGCATACACCCCCATAAATAGGCAAATTCCAAGAGGGGTAGTCACCCCCATAAACCCTAGGCAACTTCCAAGGGGGGCATACACCCCCACAAACCCTAGGCATTCCCCGATTAACTTTTGATATCTGAGAGGGGTAGGATTCAACAAGGGCAAGTGTGGGACCTGGTTAATGAAGGCGTGGGCCAGATCAAAGTGGCAGGGTGATGTGAAACAGAATCTCAAGTGGGGAGATCAGAAATCACAAGAGGGCTTTTTAGCCCACTGCCCGCATAATTTCAACCTAACCTATCAGTGACACGCTCTTCATTCTCCCGGCCCCAGAAAGGCCAATAAGAAAACCCAGATATTTTATTTCACCTATCGGGCGTTAAAAAATTCATAGTTAAAAGAATGGAGAGGTTCACCAATTAGCAGCTAATGTACCTTTAAGGGCTGAGGTGAGCCGGTCTCCTAGCAACAGCCAGGTTTGCAGTAGGTGGACAATTAGGTTTTAGTATCACATTAGTTAAAAGAGGCCCTGCGGGGGGGAAGAAGGTGAGGGATGTTTTAACTGGATAGCAGTACTGTCTGGGTTTAGAGGACTCCACAGAAGACCCGAGTGACGGACGAGAGTCGAGTTGGACCTTCCGGTCGGGAATCACGCTTTTTTGAAGGCAATTGGTTGGAGTCGAAATCGCAGACGCAAGATAAGCAGTAGGAACATTATTCTTTTATTTATTGTCTTACTTACATTATTGTCTTAATGATGTGGAAAGGCAAGGATAGGAGAGGTTGTGTGGATCGATACCTGCCACGTGGGCGAGTGGGTAACTCTGGTTAGTGTCCCTGGGGATTCCTTCTTAACCACGGTCAGGTTAAAAATAGTCCAGAACTTTCATTATGTGAAAATTCTGGAAAAATAGTCCCAACTACTAAAGGGAATTAAGAAGTAGGCCTACAGATTCTCCGCATGGCCTGAATGAGGCCCAAGGAGCTAGGCCGCCCTGGAATTAAACCCTTAGAAGTAGTATGACCTGTACAATTTTGTGCCTTTCGTTGTCTGGTCTAGGGGGTAGTACATACGCCAAGCGTGATTGGCTTGGTTTAAGCCATTTCAGGGGAGGTGTCGCCTTTCATTGTCTGGTCCAGGGGTAATACACACGGCAAGCTTGATCAACTTGACGGAGCCGGCTCGAGGAGGGTGTCTAATGTAAAGGCTCGAAACACCCGAAGATCCGAGAGTGCATTACTGATGATGTGTCCTGGCACATGATAATGAGAGGTTTCGATTTTCCTATACAAGCAGCTGGCTTAGGAGCTCAGACTTTAAATTCTGCAGACTAACCTTTGCCAGCTAAACATATAGATCCACCAGCCCTACACTTAAACCTAATCCTAAAGTCCAAAAGGGGCATACACCCCCATAAATAGGCAAATTCCAAGAGGGGTAGTCACCCCCATAAACCCTAGGCAACTTCCAAGGGGGGCATACACCCCCACAAACCCTAGGCATTCCCCGATTAACTTTTGATATTCTGAGAGGGGTAGGATTCAACAAGGGCAAGTGTGGGACCTGGTTAATGAAGGCGTGGGCCAGATCAAAGTGGCAGGGTGATGTGAAACAGAATCTCAGTGGGAGATCAGAAATCACAAGAGGGCTTTTTAGCCCACTGCCCGCATAATTTCAACCTAACCTATCAGTGACACGCTCTTCATTCTCCCGGCCCCAGAAAGGCCAATAAGAAAACCCAGATATTTTATTTCACCTATCGGGCGTTAAAAAATTCATAGTTAAAAGAATGGAGAGGTTCACCAATTAGCAGCTAATGTACCTTTAAGGGCTGAGGTGAGCCGGTCTCCTAGCAACAGCCAGGTTTGCAGTAGGTGGACAATTAGGTTTTAGTATCACATTAGTTAAAAGAGGCCCTGCGGGGGGGAAGAAGGTGAGGGATGTTTTAACTGGATAGCAGTACTGTCTGGGTTTAGAGACTCCACAGAAGACCCGAGTGACGGACGAGAGTCGAGTTGGACCTTCCGGTCGGGAATCACGCTTTTTTGAAGGCAATTGGTTGGAGTCGAAATCGCAGACGCAAGATAAGCAGTAGGACATTATTCTTTTATTTATTGTCTTACTTACATTATTGTCTTAATGATGTGGAAAGGCCAAGGATAGGAGAGGTTGTGTGGATCGATACCTGCCACGTGGGCGAGTGGGTAACTCTGGTTAGTGTCCCTGGGGATTCCTTCTTAACCACGGTCAGGTTAAAAATAGTCCAGAACTTTCATTATGTGAAAATTCTGGAAAAATAGTCCCAACTACTAAAGGGAATTAAGAAGTAGGCCTACAGATTCTCCGCATGGCCTGAATGAGGCCCAAGGAGCTAGGCCGCCCTGGAATTAAACCCTTAGAAGTAGTATGACCTGTACAATTTTGTGCCTTTCGTTGTCTGGTCTAGGGGGGTAGTACATACGCCAAGCGTGATTGGCTTGGTTTAAGCCATTTCAGGGGAGGTGTCGCCTTTCATTGTCTGGTCCCAGGGGTAATACACACGGCAAGCTTGATCAACTTGACGGAGCCGGCTCGAGGAGGGTGTCTAATGTAAAGGCTCGAAACACCCGAAGATCCGAGAGTGCATTACTGATGATGTGTCCTGGCACATGATAATGAGAGGTTTCGATTTTCCTATACAAGCAGCTGGCTTAGGAGCTCAGACTTTAAATTCTGCAGACTAACCTTTGCCAGCTAAACATATAGATCCACCAGCCCTACACTTAAACCTAATCCTAAAGTCCAAAAGGGGCATACACCCCCATAAATAGGCAAATTCCAAGAGGGGTAGTCACCCCCATAAACCCTAGGCAACTTCCAAGGGGGGCATACACCCCCACAAACCCTAGGCATTCCCCGATTAACTTTTGATATTCTGAGAGGGGTAGGATTCAACAAGGGCAAGTGTGGGACCTGGTTAATTGAAGGCGTGGGCCAGATCAAAGTGGCAGGGTGATGTGAAACAGAATCTCAAGTGGGGGAGATCAGAAATCACAAGAGGGCTTTTTAGCCCACTGCCCGCATAATTTCAACCTAACCCTATCAGTGACACGCTCTTCATTCTCCCGGCCCCAGAAAGGCCAATAAGAAAACCCAGATATTTTATTTTCACCTATCGGGCGTTAAAAAATTCATAGTTAAAAGAATGGAGAGGTTCACCAATTAGCAGCTAATGTACCTTTAAGGGCTGAGGTGAGCCGGTCTCCTAGCAACAGCCAGGTTTGCAGTAGGTGGACAATTAGGTTTTAGTATCACATTAGTTAAAAGAGGCCCTGCGGGGGGGAAGAAGGTGAGGGATGTTTTAACTGGATAGCAGTACTGTCTGGGTTTAGAGACTCCACAGAAGACCCGAGTGACGGACGAGAGTCGAGTTGGACCTTCCGGTCGGGAATCACGCTTTTTTGAAGGCAATTGGTTGGAGTCGAAATCGCAGACGCAAGATAAGCAGTAGGAACATTATTCTTTTATTTATTGTCTTACTTACATTATTGTCTTAATGATGTGGAAAGGCAAGGATAGGAGAGGTTGTGTGGATCGATACCTGCCACGTGGGGAGTGGGTAACTCTGGTTAGTGTCCCTGGGGATTCCTTCTTAACCACGGTCAGGTTAAAAATAGTCCAGAACTTTCATATGTGAAAATTCTGGAAAAATAGTCCCAACTACTAAAGGGAATTAAGAAGTAGGCCTACAGATTCTCCGCATGGCCTGAATGAGGCCCAAGGAGCTAGGCCGCCCTGGAATTAAACCCTTAGAAAGTAGTATGACCTGTACAATTTTGTGCCTTTCGTTGTCTGGTCTAGGGGGTAGTACATACGCCAAGCGTGATTGGCTTGGTTTAAGCCATTTCAGGGGAGGTGTCGCCTTTCATTGTCTGGTCCAGGGGTAATACACACGGCAAGCTTGATCAACTTGACGGAGCCGGCTCGAGGAGGGTGTCTAATGTAAAGGCTCGAAACACCCGAAGATCCGAGAGTGCATTACTGATGATGTTGTCCTGGCACATGATAATGAGAGGTTTCGATTTTCCTATACAAGCAGCTGGCTTAGGAGCTCAGACTTTAAATTCTGCAGACTAACCTTTGCCAGCTAAACATATAGATCCACCAGCCCTACACTTAAACCTAATCCTAAAGTCCAAAAGGGGCATACACCCCCATATATAGGCAAAATTCCAAGAGGGGTAGTCACCCCCATAAACCCTAGGCAACTTCCAAGGGGGGCATACACCCCCACAAACCCTAGGCATTCCCCGATTAACTTTTGATATTCTGAGAGGGGTAGGATTCAACAAGGGCAAGTGTGGGACCTGGTTAATGAAGGCGTGGGCCAGATCAAAGTGGCAGGGTGATGTGAAACAGAATCTCAAGTGGGGAGATCAGAAATCACAAGAGGGCTTTTTAGCCCACTGCCCGCATAATTTCAACCTAACCTATCAGTGACACGCTCTTCATTCTCCCGGCCCCAGAAAGGCCAATAAGAAAACCCAGATATTTTATTTCACCTATCGGGCGTTAAAAAATTCATAGTTAAAAGAATGGAGAGGTTCACCAATTAGCAGCTAATGTACCTTTAAGGGCTGAGGTGAGCCGGTCTCCTAGCAACAGCCAGGTTTGCAGTAGGTGGACAATTAGGTTTTAGTATCACATTAGTTAAAAGAGGCCCTGCGGGGGGGGAGAAGGTGAGGGATGTTTTAACTGGATAGCAGTACTGTCTGGGTTTAGAGACTCCACAGAAGACCCGAGTGACGGACGAGAGTCGAGTTGGACCTTCCGGTCGGGAATCACGCTTTTTTGAAGGCAATTGGTTGGAGTCGAAATCGCAGACGCAAGATAAGCAGTAGGAACATTATTCTTTTATTTATTGTCTTACTTACATTATTGTCTTAATGATGTGGAAAGGCAAGGATAGGAGAGGTTGTGTGGATCGATACCTGCCACGTGGGCGAGTGGGTAACTCTGGTTAGTGTCCCTGGGGATTCCTTCTTAACCACGGTCAGGTTAAAAATAGTCCAGAACTTTCATTATGTGAAAATTCTGGAAAAATAGTCCCAACTACTAAAGGGAATTAAGAAGTAGGCCTACAGATTCTCCGCATGGCCTGAATGAGGCCCAAGGAGCTAGGCCGCCCTGGAATTAAACCCTTAGAAGTAGTATGACCTGTACAATTTTGTGCCTTTCGTTGTCTGGTCTAGGGGGTAGTACATACGCCAAGCGTGATTGGCTTGGTTTAAGCCATTTCAGGGGAGGTGTCGCCTTTCATTGTCTGGTCCAGGGGTAATACACACGGCAAGCTTGATCAACTTGACGGAGCCGGCTCGAGGAGGGTGTCTAATGTAAAGGCTCGAAACACCCGAAGATCCGAGAGTGCATTACTGATGATGTGTCCTGGCACATGATAATGAGAGGTTTCGATTTTCCTATACAAGCAGCTGGCTTAGGAGCTCAGACTTTAAAATTCTGCAGACTAACCTTTGCCAGCTAAACATATAGATCCACCAGCCCTACACTTAAACCTAATCCTAAAGTCCAAAAGGGGCATACACCCCCATAAATAGGCAAATTCCAAGAGGGGTAGTCACCCCCATAAACCCTAGGCAACTTCCAAGGGGGGCATACACCCCCACAAACCCTAGGCATTCCCCGATTAACTTTTGATATCTGAGAGGGGTAGGATTCAACAAGGGCAAGTGTGGGACCTGGTTAATGAAGGCGTGGGCCAGATCAAAGTGGCAGGGTGATGTGAAACAGAATCTCAAGTGGGGAGATCAGAAATCACAAGAGGGCTTTTTAGCCCACTGCCCGCATAATTTCAACCTAACCTATCAGTGACACGCTCTTCATTCTCCCGGCCCCAGAAAGGCCAATAAGAAAACCCAGATATTTTATTTCACCTATCGGGCGTTAAAAAATTCATAGTTAAAAGAATGGAGAGGTTCACCAATTAGCAGCTAATGTACGCTTTAAGGGCTGAGGTGAGCCGGTCTCCTAGCAACAGCCAGGTTT
>NW_026780535.1:0-32670 GCF_030144855.1 Hypanus sabinus | reverse complement strand
ATCCTGTATTCTCACAGTCATCCTCTATCCCATAATCAGCATCCTTTATTCCACAGTCGTACTGTGTTCCATAATCACCATCCTGTATTCCCACAGTCGTACTCTATCCCATAATCACCATCCTGTATTCCCACAGTCGTCCTGCATCCCAGAATCACCATCCTGTATTCCCACAGTCGTACTCTATCCCATAATCACCAGCCTGTATTCCCACAGTTATAATCTATCCCATAATCATCATCCTGTATTTCCACAGTCGACCTGCATCCCAGAAACACCATCCTGTATTTCCACAGTCGTTCTATATCCCATAATCACCATCCTGCATTCCCACAGTCGTATTCTATCCCATAATCAACATCCTGTATTCCCACGGTCGGACTCTATCCCATAATCACCATCCTGTATTCCCACAGTCGTACTCTATCCCATAATCACCATCCTGTATTTCCACAGTCGCACTCTATCCCAGAATCACCATCCTGTATTCCCACAGTCGTCCTGTATCCCATAATCACCATCCTGTATTCCCACAGTCGTACTGTATCCCATAATCACCATCCTGTATTCCAACAGTCGTACTCTATCCCATAATCACCATCCTGTATTCCCAGAGTCGTCTTGTATTCAACAAAAACCATCCTGTATTCCCACAGTCGTACTCTATCCCATAATCACCATCCTGTATTCCCACAGTCGTACTGTATCCCACAATCACCATCCTGTATTTCCACAGTCGTACTCTATCCCATAATCACCATCCAGTATTTCCAGATTCGCACTCTATCACATAATCACCATCCTGTATTCCCACAGTCGTACTCTATCCCATAATCGGCATCCTGTATTCCCACAGTCGTACTCCATCCCATAATCATCATCCTGTATTCCTATAGTTGTCCTGTATCCCAGAATCACCAGCCTGTAGTCCAACAGTCCTTCTGTATGCCACAATAACCATCCTGTATTCCCACAGTCATCTTCCATTCAATAATCACCATTTTGAATTCCAACAGTCGTCCTGTATCCCATAATCACCATCCTGTATTCCCACAGTTGTCCTGTATCCAATAATCACCATCCTGTATTCCCACAGTTGTCCTGTATCCCATAATCACCATCCTGTATTCCCACAGTCGTACTCTATCCCATAATCACCATCCTGTATTCCCACAGTCGTACTCTATCCCATAATCACCATCCTGTATTTCCACAGTCGCACTCTATCCCATAATCACCATCCTGTATTCCCACAGTCGTACTCTATCCCGTAATCACCATCCTGTATTCCCACAGTCGTACGCTATCCCATAATCAACATCCTGTATTCCCACAGTCGTCCTGTATCCCATAATCACCATCCTGTATACCCATAGTCGTCCTGTATCCCGGAATCACCTACCTGCATCACCACAGTCGTCCTGTATCCCATAATCACCATCCTGTATTCCCACAGTCATTCTGTATCCCACTATCACCGTCCTGTATTCCAACAATCGTACTGTATCCCGTAATCAACATCCTGTATTCCCACAGTCGTACGCTTTACCATAATCACCATCCTGTATTCCCACAGTCGTCCTGTATCCCATAATCACCATCCTGTATCCCATAATCACCATCCTGTATTCCCATAGTCGTCCTGTATCCCGCAATCACCTACCTGCATCACCACAGTCGTCCTGTATCCCATAAACACCATCCTGTATTCCCACAGTCGTTCTGTATCCCACTATCACCGTCCTGTATTCCAACAATCGTACTGTATCCCGTAATCACCATCCTGTATTCCCACAGTCGTACTCTATCCCATAATCACCATCCTGTATTTCCACAGTTGCACTCTATCCCATAATCACCATCCTGTATTTCCACAGTCGCACTCTATCTCATAATCACCATCCTGTATATCCACAGACGTACTCTATCCCATAATCACCATCCTGTATTTCCACAGTCGCACTCTATCCCATAATCACCATCCTGTATTCCCACAGTCGTACTCTATCCCATAATCGGCATCCTGTATTCCCACAGTCGTACTCTATCCCATAATCAACATCCTATATTCCAATGGTTGTACTCTATCCCATAATCACCATCCTGTATTCCTATAGTTGTTCTGTATCCCAGAATCACCATCCTGTATTCCCACAGTCATCCTGTATCCCATAATCACCATCCTGTATTCCCACAGTCGTACTGTATCCCATAATCACCATCCTGTATTCCAACAGTCGTTCTCTATCCCATAATCACCATCCTGTATTCCCAGAGTCGTCTTGTATTCAACAATCACCATCCTGTATTCCCACAGTCGTACTCTATCCCATAATCACCATCCTGTATTACTAGTCGTGCTGTATCCCATAATCACCATCCTGAATTCCCACAGTCGTACTCTATCCCATAATCACCATCCTGTATTCCTAGTCGTTCTGTATCCCGTAATCACCACCCTGTATTCCCACAGTTGTGCTCTATCCCATAATCACCATCCTGTATTCCCACAGTCGTCCTGTATCCAATAACAACCATCCTGCATTCCCACAGTCGACCTGCATCCCAGAATCACCATCCTGTATTCCAACAGTCATACTCTATCCCATAATCACCAGCCTGTATTCCCACAGTCATCCTGTATCCAATAATCAACATCCTGTATTCCCACAGTTGTACTCTATCCCATAATCATCATCCTGTATTCCCACAGTTGTCCTGCATCCCAGAATCACCATCCTGAATTCCCACAGACGTCCTGCATCCAAGAGTATCCATCCTGTATTCCCACAGTCGTACTCTATCCCATAATCACCATCCTGTATTCTCACAGTCATCCTCTATCCCATAATCAGCATCCTTTATTCCACAGTCGTACTGTATTCCATAATCACCATCCTGTATTCCCACAGTCGTACTCTATCCCATAATCACCATCCTGTATTCCCACAGTCGTCCTGCATCCCAGAATCACCATCCTGTATTCCCACAGTCGTACTCTATCCCATAATCACCAGCCTGTATTCCCACAGTTATAATCTATCCCATAATCATCATCCTGTATTTCCACAGTCGACCTGCATCCCAGAAACACCATCCTGTATTTCCACAGTCGTTCTATATCCCATAATCACCATCCTGCATTCCCACAGTCGTATTCTATCCCATAATCAACATCCTGTATTCCCACGGTCGGACTCTATCCCACAATCACCATCCTGTATTCCCACGGTCGTACTCTATCCCGCAATCACCATCCTGTATTCCCACAGTCGTACTCTATCCCATAATCACCATCCTGTATTTCCACAGTCGCACTCTATCCCAGAATCACCATCCTGTATTCCCACAGTCGTCCTGTATCCCATAATCACCATCCTGTATTCCCACAGTCGTACTGTATCCCATAATCACCATCCTGTATTCCAACAGTCGTACTCTATCCCATAATCACCATCCTGTATTCCCAGAGTCGTCTTGTATTCAACAAAAACCATCCTGTATTCCCACAGTCGTACTCTATCCCATAATCACCATCCTGTATTCCCACAGTCGTACTGTATCCCACAATCACCATCCTGTATTTCCACAGTCGTACTCTATCCCATAATCACCATCCAGTATTTCCAGATTCGCACTCTATCACATAATCACCATCCTGTATTCCCACAGTCGTACTCTATCCCATAATCGGCATCCTGTATTCCCACAGTCGTACTCCATCCCATAATCATCATCCTGTATTCCTATAGTTGTCCTGTATCCCAGAATCACCAACCTGTAGTCCAACAGTCCTTCTGTATGCCACAATAACCATCCTGTATTCCCACAGTCATCTTCCATTCAATAATCACCATTTTGAATTCCAACAGTCGTCCTGTATCCCATAATCACCATCCTGTATTCCCACAGTTGTCCTGTATCCAATAATCACCATCCTGTATTCCCACAGTTGTCCTGTATCCCATAATCACCATCCTGTATTCCCACAGTCGTACTCTATCCCATAATCACCATCCTGTATTCCAACAGTCGTACTCTATCCCATAATCACCATCATGTATTCCCACAGTCGCACTCTATCCCATAATCGGCATCCTGTATTCCCACAGTCGTACACTATCCCATAATCAACATCCTATATTCCAATGGTTGTACTCTATCCCATAATCACCATCCTGTATTCCTATAGTTGTCCTGAATCCCACAATCACCATCCTGTATTCCCACAGTAATCCTGTATCCCATAATCACCATCCTGTATTCCCACAGTCGTCCTGCATCCCAGAATCACCATCCTGTATTCCCACAGTCGTACTCTATCCCATAATCACCAGCCTATATTCCCACAGTTATAATATATCCCATAATCATCATCCTGTATTTCCACAGTCGACCTGCATCCCAGAAACACCATCCTGTACTTCGACAGTCGTTCTATATCCCATAATCACCATCCTGTATTCCCACAGTCGTACTCTATCCCATAATCACCATCCTGTATTCCCACGGTCGTACTCTATCTCATAATCACCATCCTGTATTCCCACAGTAGTACTGTATCCCACAATCACCATCCTGTATTCTCACAGTCGTACTCTATCCCATAATCAGCATCCTTTATTCCACAGTCGTACTGTATTCCATAATCACCATCCTGTATTCCCACAGTCGTCCTGCATCCCAGAATCACCATCCTGTATTCCCACAGTCGTACTCTATCCCATAATCACCAGCCTGTATTCCCACAGTTATAATCTATCCCATAATCATCATCCTGTATTTCCACAGACGACCTGCATCCCAGAAACACCATCCTGTATTTACACAGTCGTTCTATATCCCATAATCACCATCCTGTATTCCCACAGTCGTACTCTATCCCATATTCACCATCCTGTATTCCCACGGTCGTACTCGATCCCGTAATCACCATCCTGTATTCCCACAGTCGTATGCTATCCCATAATCACCATCCTGTATTCCCACAGTTGTTCTCTATCCCATAATCATCATCCTGTTTTCCCACAGACGTCCTGCATTGCAGAAACACCATCCTGTATTCACACAGTCGTACTCTATCCCATAATCACCATCCTGTATTCCCACAGTCGACCTGCATCCCAGAAACACCATCCTGTATTTCCACAGTCGTTCTATATCCCATAATAACCATCCTGTATTCCCACAGTCGTACTCTATCCCATAATCACCATCCTATATTCCCAGAGTCGTCTTGTATTCAACAATCACCATCCTGTATTCCCACGGTCGTACTCCATCCCGTAATCACCATCCTGTATTCCCACAGTCGTACGCTATACCATAATCACCATCCTGTATTCCCACAGTCGTACTCTATCCCATAATCACCATCCTGTATTCCCACAGTCGTCCTGCATCCCAGAATCACCATCCTGTATTCCCACAGTCGTACTCTATCCCATAATCACCAGCCTGTATTCCCACAGTTATAATCTATCCCATAATCATCATCCTGTATTTCCACAGTCGACCTGCATCCCAGAAACACCATCCTGTATTTCCACAGTCGTTCTATATCCCATAATCACCATCCTGCATTCCCACAGTCGTATTCTATCCCATAATCAACATCCTGTATTCCCACGGTCGGACTCTATCCCACAATCACCATCCTGTATTCCCACGGTCGTACTCTATCCCGCAATCACCATCCTGTATTCCCACAGTCGTACTCTATCCCATAATCACCATCCTGTATTTCCACAGTCGCACTCTATCCCAGAATCACCATCCTGTATTCCCACAGTCGTCCTGTATCCCATAATCACCATCCTGTATTCCCACAGTCGTACTGTATCCCATAATCACCATCCTGTATTCCAACAGTCGTACTCTATCCCATAATCACCATCCTGTATTCCCAGAGTCGTCTTGTATTCAACAAAAACCATCCTGTATTCCCACAGTCGTACTCTATCCCATAATCACCATCCTGTATTCCCACAGTCGTACTGTATCCCACAATCACCATCCTGTATTTCCACAGTCGTACTCTATCCCATAATCACCATCCAGTATTTCCAGATTCGCACTCTATCACATAATCACCATCCTGTATTCCCACAGTCGTACTCTATCCCATAATCGGCATCCTGTATTCCCACAGTCGTACTCCATCCCATAATCATCATCCTGTATTCCTATAGTTGTCCTGTATCCCAGAATCACCAACCTGTAGTCCAACAGTCCTTCTGTATGCCACAATAACCATCCTGTATTCCCACAGTCATCTTCCATTCAATAATCACCATTTTGAATTCCAACAGTCATCCTGTATCCCATAATCACCATCCTGTATTCCCACAGTTGTCCTGTATCCAATAATCACCATCCTGTATTCCCACAGTTGTCCTGTATCCCATAATCACCATCCTGTATTCCCACAGTCGTACTCTATCCCATAATCACCATCCTGTATTCCAACAGTCGTACTCTATCCCATAATCACCATCATGTATTCCCACAGTCGCACTCTATCCCATAATCGGCATCCTGTATTCCCACAGTCGTACACTATCCCATAATCAACATCCTATATTCCAATGGTTGTACTCTATCCCATAATCACCATCCTGTATTCCTATAGTTGTCCTGAATCCCACAATCACCATCCTGTATTCCCACAGTAATCCTGTATCCCATAATCACCATCCTGTATTCCCACAGTCGTCCTGCATCCCAGAATCACCATCCTGTATTCCCACAGTCGTACTCTATCCCATAATCACCAGCCTATATTCCCACAGTTATAATATATCCCATAATCATCATCCTGTATTTCCACAGTCGACCTGCATCCCAGAAACACCATCCTGTACTTCGACAGTCGTTCTATATCCCATAATCACCATCCTGTATTCCCACAGTCGTACTCTATCCCATAATCACCATCCTGTATTCCCACGGTCGTACTCTATCTCATAATCACCATCCTGTATTCCCACAGTAGTACTGTATCCCACAATCACCATCCTGTATTCTCACAGTCGTACTCTATCCCATAATCAGCATCCTTTATTCCACAGTCGTACTGTATTCCATAATCACCATCCTGTATTCCCACAGTCGTCCTGCATCCCAGAATCACCATCCTGTATTCCCACAGTCGTACTCTATCCCATAATCACCAGCCTGTATTCCCACAGTTATAATCTATCCCATAATCATCATCCTGTATTTCCACAGACGACCTGCATCCCAGAAACACCATCCTGTATTTACACAGTCGTTCTATATCCCATAATCACCATCCTGTATTCCCACAGTCGTACTCTATCCCATATTCACCATCCTGTATTCCCACGGTCGTACTCGATCCCGTAATCACCATCCTGTATTCCCACAGTCGTATGCTATCCCATAATCACCATCCTGTATTCCCACAGTTGTTCTCTATCCCATAATCATCATCCTGTTTTCCCACAGACGTCCTGCATTGCAGAAACACCATCCTGTATTCACACAGTCGTACTCTATCCCATAATCACCATCCTGTATTCCCACAGTCGACCTGCATCCCAGAAACACCATCCTGTATTTCCACAGTCGTTCTATATCCCATAATAACCATCCTGTATTCCCACAGTCGTACTCTATCCCATAATCACCATCCTATATTCCCAGAGTCGTCTTGTATTCAACAATCACCATCCTGTATTCCCACGGTCGTACTCCATCCCGTAATCACCATCCTGTATTCCCACAGTCGTACGCTATACCATAATCACCATCCGGTATTCCCACAGTCGTCCTGTATCACATCATCACCATCCTGTATTCCCATAGTCGTCCTGTATCCCGCAATCACCTACCTGCATCACCACAGTCGTCCTGTATCCCATAATCACCATCCTGTATTCCCACAGTCGTTCTGTATCCCACTATCACCGTCCTGTATTCCAACAATCGTACTGTATCCCGTAATCACCATCCTGTATTCCCACAGTCGTACTCTATCCCATAATCACCATCCTGTATTTCCACAGTCGCACTCTATCCCATAATCACCATCCTGTATTCCCACAGTCGTACTCTATCCCATAATCACCATCCTGTATTACTAGTCGTGCTGTATCCCATAATAACCATCCTGAATTCCCACAGTCGTACTCTATCCCATAATCACCATCCTGTATTCCTAGTCGTCCTGTATCCCACAATCACCATCCTGTATTCCCACAGTCATCCTGTGTCCCATAATTAACATCCTGAATTCCCACAGTCGTACTCTATCCCATAATCATCATCCTGTATTCCCACAGTCGTTCTGTATCCCATAATCACCACCCTGTATTCCCACAGTTGTGCTCTATCCCATAATCAACATCCTGTATTCCCACGGTCGGACTCTATCCCATAATCACCATCCTGTATTCCCACAGTCGTACTCTATCCCATAATCACCATCCTGTATTTCCACAGTCGCACTCTATCCCAGAATCACCATCCTGTATTCCCACAGTCGTCCTGTATCCCATAATCACCATCCTGTATTCCCACAGTCGTACTGTATCCCATAATCACCATCCTGTATTCCAACAGTCGTACTCTATCCCATAATCACCATCCTGTATTCTCACAGTCATCCTCTATCCCATAATCAGCATCCTTTATTCCACAGTCGTACTGTGTTCCATAATCACCATCCTGTATTCCCACAGTCGTACTCTATCCCATAATCACCATCCTGTATTCCCACAGTCGTCCTGCATCCCAGAATCACCATCCTGTATTCCCACAGTCGTACTCTATCCCATAATCACCAGCCTGTATTCCCACAGTTATAATCTATCCCATAATCATCATCCTGTATTTCCACAGTCGACCTGCATCCCAGAAACACCATCCTGTATTTCCACAGTCGTTCTATATCCCATAATCACCATCCTGCATTCCCACAGTCGTATTCTATCCCATAATCAACATCCTGTATTCCCACGGTCGGACTCTATCCCATAATCACCATCCTGTATTCCCACAGTCGTACTCTATCCCATAATCACCATCCTGTATTTCCACAGTCGCACTCTATCCCAGAATCACCATCCTGTATTCCCACAGTCGTCCTGTATCCCATAATCACCATCCTGTATTCCCACAGTCGTACTGTATCCCATAATCACCATCCTGTATTCCAACAGTCGTACTCTATCCCATAATCACCATCCTGTATTCCCAGAGTCGTCTTGTATTCAACAAAAACCATCCTGTATTCCCACAGTCGTACTCTATCCCATAATCACCATCCTGTATTCCCACAGTCGTACTGTATCCCACAATCACCATCCTGTATTTCCACAGTCGTACTCTATCCCATAATCACCATTCAGTATTTCCAGATTCGCACTCTATCACATAATCACCATCCTGTATTCCCACAGTCGTACTCTATCCCATAATCGGCATCCTGTATTCCCACAGTCGTACTCCATCCCATAATCATCATCCTGTATTCCTATAGTTGTCCTGTATCCCAGAATCACCAGCCTGTAGTCCAACAGTCCTTCTGTATGCCACAATAACCATCCTGTATTCCCACAGTCATCTTCCATTCAATAATCACCATTTTGAATTCCAACAGTCGTCCTGTATCCCATAATCACCATCCTGTATTCCCACAGTTGTCCTGTATCCAATAATCACCATCCTGTATTCCCACAGTTGTCCTGTATCCCATAATCACCATCCTGTATTCCCACAGTCGTACTCTATCCCATAATCACCATCCTGTATTCCCACAGTCGTACTCTATCCCATAATCACCATCCTGTATTTCCACAGTCGCACTCTATCCCATAATCACCATCCTGTATTCCCACAGTCGTACTCTATCCCGTAATCACCATCCTGTATTCCCACAGTCGTACGCTATCCCATAATCAACATCCTGTATTCCCACAGTCGTCCTGTATCCCATAATCACCATCCTGTATACCCATAGTCGTCCTGTATCCCGGAATCACCTACCTGCATCACCACAGTCGTCCTGTATCCCATAATCACCATCCTGTATTCCCACAGTCATTCTGTATCCCACTATCACCGTCCTGTATTCCAACAATCGTACTGTATCCCGTAATCAACATCCAGTATTCCCACAGTCGTACGCTTTACCATAATCACCATCCTGTATTCCCACAGTCGTCCTGTATCCCATAATCACCATCCTGTATCCCATAATCACCATCCTGTATTCCCATAGTCGTCCTGTATCCCGCAATCACCTACCTGCATCACCACAGTCGTCCTGTATCCCATAAACACCATCCTGTATTCCCACAGTCGTTCTGTATCCCACTATCACCGTCCTGTATTCCAACAATCGTACTGTATCCCGTAATCACCATCCTGTACTCCCACAGTCGTACTCTATCCCATAATCACCATCCTGTATTTCCACAGTTGCACTCTATCCCATAATCACCATCCTGTATTTCCACAGTCGCACTCTATCTCATAATCACCATCCTGTATATCCACAGACGTACTCTATCCCATAATCACCATCCTGTATTTCCACAGTCGCACTCTATCCCATAATCACCATCCTGTATTCCCACAGTCGTACTCTATCCCATAATCGGCATCCTGTATTCCCACAGTCGTACTCTATCCCATAATCAACATCCTATATTCCAATGGTTGTACTCTATCCCATAATCACCATCCTGTATTCCTATAGTTGTTCTGTATCCCAGAATCACCATCCTGTATTCCCACAGTCATCCTGTATCCCATAATCACCATCCTGTATTCCCACAGTCGTACTGTATCCCATAATCACCATCCTGTATTCCAACAGTCGTTCTCTATCCCATAATCACCATCCTGTATTCCCAGAGTCATCTTGTATTCAACAATCACCATCCTGTATTCCCACAGTCGTACTCTATCCCATAATCACCATCCTGTATTACTAGTCGTGCTGTATCCCATAATCACCATCCTGAATTCCCACAGTCGTACTCTATCCCATAATCACCATCCTGTATTCCTAGTCGTTCTGTATCCCGTAATCACCACCCTGTATTCCCACAGTTGTGCTCTATCCCATAATCACCATCCTGTATTCCCACAGTCGTCCTGTATCCAATAACAACCATCCTGCATTCCCACAGTCGACCTGCATCCCAGAATCACCATCCTGTATTCCAACAGTCATACTCTATCCCATAATCACCAGCCTGTATTCCCACAGTCATCCTGTATCCAATAATCAACATCCTGTATTCCCACAGTTGTACTCTATCCCATAATCATCATCCTGTATTCCCACAGTTGTCCTGCATCCCAGAATCACCATCCTGAATTCCCACAGACGTCCTGCATCCAAGAGTATCCATCCTGTATTCCCACAGTCGTACTCTATCCCATAATCACCATCCTGTATTCTCACAGTCATCCTCTATCCCATAATCAGCATCCTTTATTCCACAGTCGTACTGTATTCCATAATCACCATCCTGTATTCCCACAGTCGTACTCTATCCCATAATCACCATCCTGTATTCCCACAGTCGTCCTGCATCCCAGAATCACCATCCTGTATTCCCACAGTCGTACTCTATCCCATAATCACCAGCCTGTATTCCCACAGTTATAATCTATCCCATAATCATCATCCTGTATTTCCACAGTCGACCTGCATCCCAGAAACACCATCCTGTATTTCCACAGTCGTTCTATATCCCATAATCACCATCCTGCATTCCCACAGTCGTATTCTATCCCATAATCAACATCCTGTATTCCCACGGTCGGACTCTATCCCACAATCACCATCCTGTATTCCCACGGTCGTACTCTATCCCGCAATCACCATCCTGTATTCCCACAGTCGTACTCTATCCCATAATCACCATCCTGTATTTCCACAGTCGCACTCTATCCCAGAATCACCATCCTGTATTCCCACAGTCGTCCTGTATCCCATAATCACCATCCTGTATTCCCACAGTCGTACTGTATCCCATAATCACCATCCTGTATTCCAACAGTCGTACTCTATCCCATAATCACCATCCTGTATTCCCAGAGTCGTCTTGTATTCAACAAAAACCATCCTGTATTCCCACAGTCGTACTCTATCCCATAATCACCATCCTGTATTCCCACAGTCGTACTGTATCCCACAATCACCATCCTGTATTTCCACAGTCGTACTCTATCCCATAATCACCATCCAGTATTTCCAGATTCGCACTCTATCACATAATCACCATCCTGTATTCCCACAGTCGTACTCTATCCCATAATCGGCATCCTGTATTCCCACAGTCGTACTCCATCCCATAATCATCATCCTGTATTCCTATAGTTGTCCTGTATCCCAGAATCACCAACCTGTAGTCCAACAGTCCTTCTGTATGCCACAATAACCATCCTGTATTCCCACAGTCATCTTCCATTCAATAATCACCATTTTGAATTCCAACAGTCGTCCTGTATCCCATAATCACCATCCTGTATTCCCACAGTTGTCCTGTATCCAATAATCACCATCCTGTATTCCCACAGTTGTCCTGTATCCCATAATCACCATCCTGTATTCCCACAGTCGTACTCTATCCCATAATCACCATCCTGTATTCCAACAGTCGTACTCTATCCCATAATCACCATCATGTATTCCCACAGTCGCACTCTATCCCATAATCGGCATCCTGTATTCCCACAGTCGTACACTATCCCATAATCAACATCCTATATTCCAATGGTTGTACTCTATCCCATAATCACCATCCTGTATTCCTATAGTTGTCCTGAATCCCACAATCACCATCCTGTATTCCCACAGTAATCCTGTATCCCATAATCACCATCCTGTATTCCCACAGTCGTCCTGCATCCCAGAATCACCATCCTGTATTCCCACAGTCGTACTCTATCCCATAATCACCAGCCTATATTCCCACAGTTATAATATATCCCATAATCATCATCCTGTATTTCCACAGTCGACCTGCATCCCAGAAACACCATCCTGTACTTCGACAGTCGTTCTATATCCCATAATCACCATCCTGTATTCCCACAGTCGTACTCTATCCCATAATCACCATCCTGTATTCCCACGGTCGTACTCTATCTCATAATCACCATCCTGTATTCCCACAGTAGTACTGTATCCCACAATCACCATCCTGTATTCTCACAGTCGTACTCTATCCCATAATCAGCATCCTTTATTCCACAGTCGTACTGTATTCCATAATCACCATCCTGTATTCCCACAGTCGTCCTGCATCCCAGAATCACCATCCTGTATTCCCACAGTCGTACTCTATCCCATAATCACCAGCCTGTATTCCCACAGTTATAATCTATCCCATAATCATCATCCTGTATTTCCACAGACGACCTGCATCCCAGAAACACCATCCTGTATTTACACAGTCGTTCTATATCCCATAATCACCATCCTGTATTCCCACAGTCGTACTCTATCCCATATTCACCATCCTGTATTCCCACGGTCGTACTCGATCCCGTAATCACCATCCTGTATTCCCACAGTCGTATGCTATCCCATAATCACCATCCTGTATTCCCACAGTTGTTCTCTATCCCATAATCATCATCCTGTTTTCCCACAGACGTCCTGCATTGCAGAAACACCATCCTGTATTCACACAGTCGTACTCTATCCCATAATCACCATCCTGTATTCCCACAGTCGACCTGCATCCCAGAAACACCATCCTGTATTTCCACAGTCGTTCTATATCCCATAATAACCATCCTGTATTCCCACAGTCGTACTCTATCCCATAATCACCATCCTATATTCCCAGAGTCGTCTTGTATTCAACAATCACCATCCTGTATTCCCACGGTCGTACTCCATCCCGTAATCACCATCCTGTATTCCCACAGTCGTACGCTATACCATAATCACCATCCTGTATTCCCACAGTCGTACTCTATCCCATAATCACCATCCTGTATTCCCACAGTCGTCCTGCATCCCAGAATCACCATCCTGTATTCCCACAGTCGTACTCTATCCCATAATCACCAGCCTGTATTCCCACAGTTATAATCTATCCCATAATCATCATCCTGTATTTCCACAGTCGACCTGCATCCCAGAAACACCATCCTGTATTTCCACAGTCGTTCTATATCCCATAATCACCATCCTGCATTCCCACAGTCGTATTCTATCCCATAATCAACATCCTGTATTCCCACGGTCGGACTCTATCCCACAATCACCATCCTGTATTCCCACGGTCGTACTCTATCCCGCAATCACCATCCTGTATTCCCACAGTCGTACTCTATCCCATAATCACCATCCTGTATTTCCACAGTCGCACTCTATCCCAGAATCACCATCCTGTATTCCCACAGTCGTCCTGTATCCCATAATCACCATCCTGTATTCCCACAGTCGTACTGTATCCCATAATCACCATCCTGTATTCCAACAGTCGTACTCTATCCCATAATCACCATCCTGTATTCCCAGAGTCGTCTTGTATTCAACAAAAACCATCCTGTATTCCCACAGTCGTACTCTATCCCATAATCACCATCCTGTATTCCCACAGTCGTACTGTATCCCACAATCACCATCCTGTATTTCCACAGTCGTACTCTATCCCATAATCACCATCCAGTATTTCCAGATTCGCACTCTATCACATAATCACCATCCTGTATTCCCACAGTCGTACTCTATCCCATAATCGGCATCCTGTATTCCCACAGTCGTACTCCATCCCATAATCATCATCCTGTATTCCTATAGTTGTCCTGTATCCCAGAATCACCAACCTGTAGTCCAACAGTCCTTCTGTATGCCACAATAACCATCCTGTATTCCCACAGTCATCTTCCATTCAATAATCACCATTTTGAATTCCAACAGTCATCCTGTATCCCATAATCACCATCCTGTATTCCCACAGTTGTCCTGTATCCAATAATCACCATCCTGTATTCCCACAGTTGTCCTGTATCCCATAATCACCATCCTGTATTCCCACAGTCGTACTCTATCCCATAATCACCATCCTGTATTCCAACAGTCGTACTCTATCCCATAATCACCATCATGTATTCCCACAGTCGCACTCTATCCCATAATCGGCATCCTGTATTCCCACAGTCGTACACTATCCCATAATCAACATCCTATATTCCAATGGTTGTACTCTATCCCATAATCACCATCCTGTATTCCTATAGTTGTCCTGAATCCCACAATCACCATCCTGTATTCCCACAGTAATCCTGTATCCCATAATCACCATCCTGTATTCCCACAGTCGTCCTGCATCCCAGAATCACCATCCTGTATTCCCACAGTCGTACTCTATCCCATAATCACCAGCCTATATTCCCACAGTTATAATATATCCCATAATCATCATCCTGTATTTCCACAGTCGACCTGCATCCCAGAAACACCATCCTGTACTTCGACAGTCGTTCTATATCCCATAATCACCATCCTGTATTCCCACAGTCGTACTCTATCCCATAATCACCATCCTGTATTCCCACGGTCGTACTCTATCTCATAATCACCATCCTGTATTCCCACAGTAGTACTGTATCCCACAATCACCATCCTGTATTCTCACAGTCGTACTCTATCCCATAATCAGCATCCTTTATTCCACAGTCGTACTGTATTCCATAATCACCATCCTGTATTCCCACAGTCGTCCTGCATCCCAGAATCACCATCCTGTATTCCCACAGTCGTACTCTATCCCATAATCACCAGCCTGTATTCCCACAGTTATAATCTATCCCATAATCATCATCCTGTATTTCCACAGACGACCTGCATCCCAGAAACACCATCCTGTATTTACACAGTCGTTCTATATCCCATAATCACCATCCTGTATTCCCACAGTCGTACTCTATCCCATATTCACCATCCTGTATTCCCACGGTCGTACTCGATCCCGTAATCACCATCCTGTATTCCCACAGTCGTATGCTATCCCATAATCACCATCCTGTATTCCCACAGTTGTTCTCTATCCCATAATCATCATCCTGTTTTCCCACAGACGTCCTGCATTGCAGAAACACCATCCTGTATTCACACAGTCGTACTCTATCCCATAATCACCATCCTGTATTCCCACAGTCGACCTGCATCCCAGAAACACCATCCTGTATTTCCACAGTCGTTCTATATCCCATAATAACCATCCTGTATTCCCACAGTCGTACTCTATCCCATAATCACCATCCTATATTCCCAGAGTCGTCTTGTATTCAACAATCACCATCCTGTATTCCCACGGTCGTACTCCATCCCGTAATCACCATCCTGTATTCCCACAGTCGTACGCTATACCATAATCACCATCCGGTATTCCCACAGTCGTCCTGTATCACATCATCACCATCCTGTATTCCCATAGTCGTCCTGTATCCCGCAATCACCTACCTGCATCACCACAGTCGTCCTGTATCCCATAATCACCATCCTGTATTCCCACAGTCGTTCTGTATCCCACTATCACCGTCCTGTATTCCAACAATCGTACTGTATCCCGTAATCACCATCCTGTATTCCCACAGTCGTACTCTATCCCATAATCACCATCCTGTATTTCCACAGTCGCACTCTATCCCATAATCACCATCCTGTATTCCCACAGTCGTACTCTATCCCATAATCACCATCCTGTATTACTAGTCGTGCTGTATCCCATAATAACCATCCTGAATTCCCACAGTCGTACTCTATCCCATAATCACCATCCTGTATTCCTAGTCGTCCTGTATCCCACAATCACCATCCTGTATTCCCACAGTCATCCTGTGTCCCATAATTAACATCCTGAATTCCCACAGTCGTACTCTATCCCATAATCATCATCCTGTATTCCCACAGTCGTTCTGTATCCCATAATCACCACCCTGTATTCCCACAGTTGTGCTCTATCCCATAATCAACATCCTGTATTCCCACGGTCGGACTCTATCCCATAATCACCATCCTGTATTCCCACAGTCGTACTCTATCCCATAATCACCATCCTGTATTTCCACAGTCGCACTCTATCCCAGAATCACCATCCTGTATTCCCACAGTCGTCCTGTATCCCATAATCACCATCCTGTATTCCCACAGTCGTACTGTATCCCATAATCACCATCCTGTATTCCAACAGTCGTACTCTATCCCATAATCACCATCCTGTATTCTCACAGTCATCCTCTATCCCATAATCAGCATCCTTTATTCCACAGTCGTACTGTGTTCCATAATCACCATCCTGTATTCCCACAGTCGTACTCTATCCCATAATCACCATCCTGTATTCCCACAGTCGTCCTGCATCCCAGAATCACCATCCTGTATTCCCACAGTCGTACTCTATCCCATAATCACCAGCCTGTATTCCCACAGTTATAATCTATCCCATAATCATCATCCTGTATTTCCACAGTCGACCTGCATCCCAGAAACACCATCCTGTATTTCCACAGTCGTTCTATATCCCATAATCACCATCCTGCATTCCCACAGTCGTATTCTATCCCATAATCAACATCCTGTATTCCCACGGTCGGACTCTATCCCATAATCACCATCCTGTATTCCCACAGTCGTACTCTATCCCATAATCACCATCCTGTATTTCCACAGTCGCACTCTATCCCAGAATCACCATCCTGTATTCCCACAGTCGTCCTGTATCCCATAATCACCATCCTGTATTCCCACAGTCGTACTGTATCCCATAATCACCATCCTGTATTCCAACAGTCGTACTCTATCCCATAATCACCATCCTGTATTCCCAGAGTCGTCTTGTATTCAACAAAAACCATCCTGTATTCCCACAGTCGTACTCTATCCCATAATCACCATCCTGTATTCCCACAGTCGTACTGTATCCCACAATCACCATCCTGTATTTCCACAGTCGTACTCTATCCCATAATCACCATTCAGTATTTCCAGATTCGCACTCTATCACATAATCACCATCCTGTATTCCCACAGTCGTACTCTATCCCATAATCGGCATCCTGTATTCCCACAGTCGTACTCCATCCCATAATCATCATCCTGTATTCCTATAGTTGTCCTGTATCCCAGAATCACCAGCCTGTAGTCCAACAGTCCTTCTGTATGCCACAATAACCATCCTGTATTCCCACAGTCATCTTCCATTCAATAATCACCATTTTGAATTCCAACAGTCGTCCTGTATCCCATAATCACCATCCTGTATTCCCACAGTTGTCCTGTATCCAATAATCACCATCCTGTATTCCCACAGTTGTCCTGTATCCCATAATCACCATCCTGTATTCCCACAGTCGTACTCTATCCCATAATCACCATCCTGTATTCCCACAGTCGTACTCTATCCCATAATCACCATCCTGTATTTCCACAGTCGCACTCTATCCCATAATCACCATCCTGTATTCCCACAGTCGTACTCTATCCCGTAATCACCATCCTGTATTCCCACAGTCGTACGCTATCCCATAATCAACATCCTGTATTCCCACAGTCGTCCTGTATCCCATAATCACCATCCTGTATACCCATAGTCGTCCTGTATCCCGGAATCACCTACCTGCATCACCACAGTCGTCCTGTATCCCATAATCACCATCCTGTATTCCCACAGTCATTCTGTATCCCACTATCACCGTCCTGTATTCCAACAATCGTACTGTATCCCGTAATCAACATCCAGTATTCCCACAGTCGTACGCTTTACCATAATCACCATCCTGTATTCCCACAGTCGTCCTGTATCCCATAATCACCATCCTGTATCCCATAATCACCATCCTGTATTCCCATAGTCGTCCTGTATCCCGCAATCACCTACCTGCATCACCACAGTCGTCCTGTATCCCATAAACACCATCCTGTATTCCCACAGTCGTTCTGTATCCCACTATCACCGTCCTGTATTCCAACAATCGTACTGTATCCCGTAATCACCATCCTGTACTCCCACAGTCGTACTCTATCCCATAATCACCATCCTGTATTTCCACAGTTGCACTCTATCCCATAATCACCATCCTGTATTTCCACAGTCGCACTCTATCTCATAATCACCATCCTGTATATCCACAGACGTACTCTATCCCATAATCACCATCCTGTATTTCCACAGTCGCACTCTATCCCATAATCACCATCCTGTATTCCCACAGTCGTACTCTATCCCATAATCGGCATCCTGTATTCCCACAGTCGTACTCTATCCCATAATCAACATCCTATATTCCAATGGTTGTACTCTATCCCATAATCACCATCCTGTATTCCTATAGTTGTTCTGTATCCCAGAATCACCATCCTGTATTCCCACAGTCATCCTGTATCCCATAATCACCATCCTGTATTCCCACAGTCGTACTGTATCCCATAATCACCATCCTGTATTCCAACAGTCGTTCTCTATCCCATAATCACCATCCTGTATTCCCAGAGTCATCTTGTATTCAACAATCACCATCCTGTATTCCCACAGTCGTACTCTATCCCATAATCACCATCCTGTATTACTAGTCGTGCTGTATCCCATAATCACCATCCTGAATTCCCACAGTCGTACTCTATCCCATAATCACCATCCTGTATTCCTAGTCGTTCTGTATCCCGTAATCACCACCCTGTATTCCCACAGTTGTGCTCTATCCCATAATCACCATCCTGTATTCCCACAGTCGTCCTGTATCCAATAACAACCATCCTGCATTCCCACAGTCGACCTGCATCCCAGAATCACCATCCTGTATTCCAACAGTCATACTCTATCCCATAATCACCAGCCTGTATTCCCACAGTCATCCTGTATCCAATAATCAACATCCTGTATTCCCACAGTTGTACTCTATCCCATAATCATCATCCTGTATTCCCACAGTTGTCCTGCATCCCAGAATCACCATCCTGAATTCCCACAGACGTCCTGCATCCAAGAGTATCCATCCTGTATTCCCACAGTCGTACTCTATCCCATAATCACCATCCTGTATTCTCACAGTCATCCTCTATCCCATAATCAGCATCCTTTATTCCACAGTCGTACTGTATTCCATAATCACCATCCTGTATTCCCACAGTCGTACTCTATCCCATAATCACCATCCTGTATTCCCACAGTCGTCCTGCATCCCAGAATCACCATCCTGTATTCCCACAGTCGTACTCTATCCCATAATCACCAGCCTGTATTCCCACAGTTATAATCTATCCCATAATCATCATCCTGTATTTCCACAGTCGACCTGCATCCCAGAAACACCATCCTGTATTTCCACAGTCGTTCTATATCCCATAATCACCATCCTGCATTCCCACAGTCGTATTCTATCCCATAATCAACATCCTGTATTCCCACGGTCGGACTCTATCCCACAATCACCATCCTGTATTCCCACGGTCGTACTCTATCCCGCAATCACCATCCTGTATTCCCACAGTCGTACTGTATCCCATAATCACCATCCTGTATTCCAACAGTCGTACTCTATCCCATAATCACCATCCTGTATTCCCACAGT
Organism: Hypanus sabinus; assembly: GCF_030144855.1. Classification (NCBI taxonomy): domain Eukaryota; kingdom Metazoa; phylum Chordata; class Chondrichthyes; order Myliobatiformes; family Dasyatidae; genus Hypanus; species Hypanus sabinus. Next base: position 12,099 of record NW_026780535.1, on the reverse strand, counting down.
CGTACTGTATCCCATAATCACCATCCTGTATTCCAACAGTCGTACTCTATCCCATAATCACCATCCTGTATTCCCAGAGTCGTCTTGTATTCAACAAAAACCATCCTGTATTCCCACAGTCGTACTCTATCCCATAATCACCATCCTGTATTCCCACAGTCGTACTGTATCCCACAATCACCATCCTGTATTTCCACAGTCGTACTCTATCCCATAATCACCATCCAGTATTTCCAGATTCGCACTCTATCACATAATCACCATCCTGTATTCCCACAGTCGTACTCTATCCCATAATCGGCATCCTGTATTCCCACAGTCGTACTCCATCCCATAATCATCATCCTGTATTCCTATAGTTGTCCTGTATCCCAGAATCACCAACCTGTAGTCCAACAGTCCTTCTGTATGCCACAATAACCATCCTGTATTCCCACAGTCATCTTCCATTCAATAATCACCATTTTGAATTCCAACAGTCGTCCTGTATCCCATAATCACCATCCTGTATTCCCACAGTTGTCCTGTATCCAATAATCACCATCCTGTATTCCCACAGTTGTCCTGTATCCCATAATCACCATCCTGTATTCCCACAGTCGTACTCTATCCCATAATCACCATCCTGTATTCCAACAGTCGTACTCTATCCCATAATCACCATCATGTATTCCCACAGTCGCACTCTATCCCATAATCGGCATCCTGTATTCCCACAGTCGTACACTATCCCATAATCAACATCCTATATTCCAATGGTTGTACTCTATCCCATAATCACCATCCTGTATTCCTATAGTTGTCCTGAATCCCACAATCACCATCCTGTATTCCCACAGTAATCCTGTATCCCATAATCACCATCCTGTATTCCCACAGTCGTCCTGCATCCCAGAATCACCATCCTGTATTCCCACAGTCGTACTCTATCCCATAATCACCAGCCTATATTCCCACAGTTATAATATATCCCATAATCATCATCCTGTATTTCCACAGTCGACCTGCATCCCAGAAACACCATCCTGTACTTCGACAGTCGTTCTATATCCCATAATCACCATCCTGTATTCCCACAGTCGTACTCTATCCCATAATCACCATCCTGTATTCCCACGGTCGTACTCTATCTCATAATCACCATCCTGTATTCCCACAGTAGTACTGTATCCCACAATCACCATCCTGTATTCTCACAGTCGTACTCTATCCCATAATCAGCATCCTTTATTCCACAGTCGTACTGTATTCCATAATCACCATCCTGTATTCCCACAGTCGTCCTGCATCCCAGAATCACCATCCTGTATTCCCACAGTCGTACTCTATCCCATAATCACCAGCCTGTATTCCCACAGTTATAATCTATCCCATAATCATCATCCTGTATTTCCACAGACGACCTGCATCCCAGAAACACCATCCTGTATTTACACAGTCGTTCTATATCCCATAATCACCATCCTGTATTCCCACAGTCGTACTCTATCCCATATTCACCATCCTGTATTCCCACGGTCGTACTCGATCCCGTAATCACCATCCTGTATTCCCACAGTCGTATGCTATCCCATAATCACCATCCTGTATTCCCACAGTTGTTCTCTATCCCATAATCATCATCCTGTTTTCCCACAGACGTCCTGCATTGCAGAAACACCATCCTGTATTCACACAGTCGTACTCTATCCCATAATCACCATCCTGTATTCCCACAGTCGACCTGCATCCCAGAAACACCATCCTGTATTTCCACAGTCGTTCTATATCCCATAATAACCATCCTGTATTCCCACAGTCGTACTCTATCCCATAATCACCATCCTATATTCCCAGAGTCGTCTTGTATTCAACAATCACCATCCTGTATTCCCACGGTCGTACTCCATCCCGTAATCACCATCCTGTATTCCCACAGTCGTACGCTATACCATAATCACCATCCGGTATTCCCACAGTCGTCCTGTATCACATCATCACCATCCTGTATTCCCATAGTCGTCCTGTATCCCGCAATCACCTACCTGCATCACCACAGTCGTCCTGTATCCCATAATCACCATCCTGTATTCCCACAGTCGTTCTGTATCCCACTATCACCGTCCTGTATTCCAACAATCGTACTGTATCCCGTAATCACCATCCTGTATTCCCACAGTCGTACTCTATCCCATAATCACCATCCTGTATTTCCACAGTCGCACTCTATCCCATAATCACCATCCTGTATTCCCACAGTCGTACTCTATCCCATAATCACCATCCTGTATTACTAGTCGTGCTGTATCCCATAATAACCATCCTGAATTCCCACAGTCGTACTCTATCCCATAATCACCATCCTGTATTCCTAGTCGTCCTGTATCCCACAATCACCATCCTGTATTCCCACAGTCATCCTGTGTCCCATAATTAACATCCTGAATTCCCACAGTCGTACTCTATCCCATAATCATCATCCTGTATTCCCACAGTCGTTCTGTATCCCATAATCACCACCCTGTATTCCCACAGTTGTGCTCTATCCCATAATCACCATCCTGTATTCCCACAGTCATCCTGTATCCAATAACCACCATCCTGCATTCCCACAGTCGACCTGCATCCCAGAATCACCATCCTGTATTCCCACAGTACTCTATCCCATAATCACCAGCCTGTATTCCCACAGTCATCCTGTATCCCATAATCAGCATCCTTTATTCCACAGTCGTACTGTATTCCATAATCACCATCCTGTATTCCCACAGTCGTACTCTATCCCATAATCACCATCCTGTATTCCCACAGTCGTCCTGCATCCCAGAATCACCATCCTGTATTCCCACAGTCGTACTCTATCCCATAATCACCAGCCTGTATTCCCACAGTTATAATCTATCCCATAATCATCATCCTGTATTTCCACAGTCGACCTGCATCCCAGAAACACCATCCTGTATTTCCACAGTCGTTCTATATCCCATAATCACCATCCTGCATTCCCACAGTCGTATTCTATCCCATAATCACCATCCTGTATTCCCACGGTCGGACTCTATCCCATAATCACCATCCTGTATTCCCACGGTCGTACTCTATCCCGTAATCACCATCCTGTATTCCCACAGTCGTACTCTATCCCATAATCACCATCCTGTATTTCCACAGTCGCACTCTATCCCAGAATCACCATCCTGTATTCCCACAGTCGTCCTGTATCCCATAATCACCATCCTGTATTCCCACAGTCGTACTGTATCCCATAATCACCATCCTGTATTCCAACAGTCGTACTCTATCCCATAATCACCATCCTGTATTCCCAGAGTCGTCTTGTATTCAACAAAAACCATCCTGTATTCCCACAGTCGTACTCTATCCCATAATCACCATCCTGTATTCCCACAGTCGTACTGTATCCCACAATCACCATGCTGTATTTCCACAGTCGTACTCTATCCCATAATCACCATCCAGTATTTCCAGATTCGCACTCTATCACATAATCACCATCCTGTATTCCCACAGTCGTACTCTATCCCATAATCGGCATCCTGTATTCCCACAGTCGTACTCCATCCCATAATCATCATCCTGTATTCCTATAGTTGTCCTGTATCCCAGAATCACCAACCTGTAGTCCAACAGTCCTTCTGTATGCCTCAATAACCATCCTGTATTCCCACAGTCATCTTCCATTCAATAATCACCATTTTGAATTCCAACAGTCGTCCTGTATCCCATAATCACCATCCTGTATTCCCACAGTCGTACTCTATCCCATAATCAACATCCTGTATTCCCACAGTCATCCTGAATCCCATAAACAGCATCCTTTATTCCACAGTCGTACTGTATTCCATCATCACCATCCTGTATTCCCACAGTTGTACTGTATCCCATAATCACCATCCTGTATTCCTATAGTTGTCCTGTATCCCAGAATCACCATCCTATATTCCCACAGTCGTCCTGCATCCCAGAATTACCATCCTGTATTCCCACAGTCATCCTATATCCCATAATCACCATCCTGTATTCCCACAGTCGTACTGTATCCCACAATCACCATCCTGTATTCCCACAGTCATACTCTATCCCATAATCAGCATCCTTTATTCCACAGTCGTACTGTATTCCATAATCACCATCCTGTATTCCCACAGTCGTCCTGCATCCCAGAATCACCATCCTGTATTCCCACAGTCGTACTCTATCCCATAATCACCAGCCTGTATTCCCACAGTTATAATCTATCCCATAATCATCATCCTGTATTTCCACAGACGACCTGCATCCCAGAAACACAATCCTGTATTTACACAGTCGTTCTATATCCCATAATCACCATCCTGTATTCCCACAGTCGTACTCTATCCCATATTCACCATCCTGTATTCCCACGGTCGTACTCTATCCCGTAATCACCATCCTGTATTCCCACAGTCGTATGCTATCCCATAATCACCATCCTGTATTCCCACAGTTGTTCTCTATCCCATAATCATCATCCTGTTTTCCCACAGACATCCTGCATTGCAGAAACACCATCCTGTATTCACACAGTCGTACTCTATCCCATAATCACCATCCTGTATTCCCACATTCGACCTGCATCCCAGAAACACCATCCTGTATTTCCATAGTCATTCTATATCCCATAATCACCATCCTGTATTCCCACAGTCGTACTCTATCCCATAATCACCATCCTGTATTCCCAGAGTCGTCTTGTATTCAACAATCACCATCCTGTATTCCCACGGTCGTACTCCATCCCGTAATCACCATCCTGTATTCCCACAGTCGTACGCTATACTATAATCACCATCCTGTATTCCCACAGTCGTCCTGTATCCCATAATCACCATCCTGTATTCCCATAGTCGTCCTGTATCCCGCAATCACCTACCTGCATCACCACAGTCGTCCTGTATCCCATAATCACCATCCTGTATTCCCACAGTTGTTCTGTATCCCACTAAACCGTCCTGTATTCCAACAATCGTACTGTATCCCGTAATCACCATCCTGTATTCCGACAGTCGTACTCTATCCCATAATCACCATCCTGTATTTCCACAGTCGCACTCTATCCCATAATCACCATCCTGTATTTCCACAGTCGCACTCTATCCCATAATCACCATCCTGTATATCCACAGACGTACTCTATCCCATAATCACCATCCTGTATTTCCACAGTCGCACTCTATCCCATAATCACCATCCTGTATTTCCACAGTCGCACTCTATCCCATAATCGGCATCCTGTATTCCCACAGTCGTACACTATCCCATAATCAACATCCTATATTCCAATGGTTGTACTCTATCCCATAATCACCATCCTGTATTCCTATAGTTGTCCTGAATCCCACAATCACCATCCTGTATTCCCACAGTAATCCTGTATCCCATAATCACCATCCTGTATTCCCACAGTCGTACTGTATCCCATAATCACCATCCTGTATTCCAACAGTCTTTCTCTATCCCATAATCACCATCCTGTATTCCCAGAGTCGTCTTGTATTCAACAATCACCATCCTGTAATCCCACAGTCGTACTCTATCCCATAATCACCATCCTGTATTACTAGTCGTGCTGTATCCCATAATCACCATCCTGAATTCCCACAGTCGTACTCTATCCCATAATCACCATCCTGTATTCCTAGTCGTCCTCTATCCCACAATCACCATCCTGTATTCCCACAGTCATCCTGTGTCCCATAATTAACATCCTGAATTCCCACAGTCGTACTCTATCCCATAATCATCATCCTGTATTCCGACAGTCGTTCTGTATCCCATAATCACCACCCTGTATTCCCACAGTTGTACTCTATCCCATAATCACCGTCCTGTATTCCCACAGTCGTCCTGTATCCAATAACCACCATCCTGCATTCCCACAGTCGTCCTGCATCCCAGAATCACCATCCTGTATTCCCACAGTCGTACTCTATCCCATAATCACCAGCCTGTATTCCCACAGTCATCCTGTATCCAATAATCAAAATCCTCTATTCCCACAGTTGCACTCTATCCCATAATCACCATCCTGTATTCCCATAGTCGTCCTGTATCCCGCAATCACCTACCTGCATCACCACAGTCGTCCTGTATCCCATAATCACCATCCTGTATTCCCACAGTCGTTCTGTATCCCACTAAACCGTCCTGTATTCCAACAATTGTACTGTATCCCGTAATCACCATCCTGTATTCCCACAGTCGTACTCTATCCCATAATCACCATCCTGTATTTCCACAGTCGCACTCTATCCCATAATCACCATCCTGTATTTCCACAGTCGCACTCTATCCCATAATCACCATCCTGTATATCCACAGACGTACTCTATCCCATAATCACCATCCTGTATTTCCACAGTCGCACTCTATCCCATAATCACCATCCTGTATTTCCACAGTCGCACTCTATCCCATAATCGGCATCCTGTATTCCCACAGTCGTACACTATCCCATAATCAACATCCTAAATTCCAATGGTTGTACTCTATCCCATAATCACCATCCTGTATTCCTATAGTTGTCCTGAATCCCACAATCACCATCCTGTATTCCCACAGTAATCCTTGTATCGCATAATCACCATCCTGTATTCCCACAGTCGTACTGTATCCCATAATCACCATCCTGTATTCCAACAGTCTTTCTCTATCCCATAATCACCATCCTGTATTCCCAGTCGTCTTGTATTCAACAAACTCCATCCTGTAATCCCACAGTCGTACTCTATCCCATAATCAACATCCTGAATTCCCACAGTCGTACTCTATCCCATAATCACCATCCTGTATTCCTAGTCGTCCTGTATCCCACAATCACCATCCTGTATTCCCACAGTCATCCTGTGTCCCATAATTAACATCCTGAATTCCCACAGTCGTAGTCTATCCCATAATCATCATCCTGTATTCCCACAGTCGTTCTGTATCCCATAATCACAAACCTGTATTCCCACAGTTGTACTCTATCCCATAGTCACAGTCCTGTATTCCCACCGTCGTCCTGTATCCAATAACCACCATCCTGCATTCCCACAGTCGTCCTGCATCCCAGAATCACCATCCTGTATTCCCACAGTCGTACTCTATCCCATAATCACCAGCCTGTATTCCCACAGTCATCCTGTATCCAATAATCAACATCCTCTATTCCCACAGTTGTACTCTATCCCATAATCATCATCCTGTATTCCCACAGTTGTCCTGCATCCCAGAATCACCATCCTGAATTCCCACAGACGTCCTGCATCCAACAGTATCCATCCTGTATTCCCACAGTCGTACTCTATCCCATAATCACCATCCTGTATTCCCACAGTCGTACTCTATCCCATAATCACCATCCTGTATTCCCACAGTCGTCCTGCATCCCAGAATCACCATCCTGTATTCCCACAGTCGTACTCTATCCCATAATCACCAGCCTGTATTCCCACAGTTATAATCTATCCCATAATCATCATCCTGTATTTCCACAGTCGACCTGCATCCCAGAAACACCATCCTGTATTTCCACAGTCGTTCTATATCCCATAATCACCATCCTGCATTCCCACAGTCGTACTCTATCCCATAATCACCATCCTGTATTCCCACGGTCGGACTCTATCCCATAATCAACATCCTGTATTCCCACGGTCGTACTCTATCCCGTAATCACCATCCTGTATTCCCACAGTCGTACGCTATCCCATAATCAACATCCTGTATTCCCACAGTCGTCCTGTATCCCATAATCACCATCCTGTATACCCATAGTTGTCCTGTATCCCGCAATCACCTACCTGTATCACCACAGTCGTCCTGTATCCCATAATCACCATCCTGTATTCCCACAGTCGTTCTGTATCCCACTATCACCGTCCTGTATTCCAACAATCGTACTCTATCCCGTAATCACCATCCTGTATTCCCACAGTCGTACTCTATCCCATAATCACCATCCTGTATTCCCACATTCGACCTGCATCCCAGAAACACCATCCTGTATTTCCATAGTCATTCTATATCCCATAATCACCATCCTGTATTCCCACAGTCGTACTCTATCCCATAATCACCATCCTGTATTCCCAGAGTCGTCTTGTATTCAACAATCACCATCCTGTATTCCCACGGTCGTACTCCATCCCGTAATCACCATCCTGTATTCCCACAGTCGTACGCTATACCATAATCACCATCCTGTATTCCCACAGTCGTCCTGTATCCCATAATCACCATCCTGTATTCCCATAGTCGTCCTGTATCCCGCAATAACCTACCTGCATCACCACAGTCGTCCTGTATCCCATAATCACCATCCTGTATTCCCACAGTTGTTCTGTATACCACTAAACCGTCCTGTATTCCAACAATCGTACTGTATCCCGTAATCACCATCCTGTATTCCGACAGTCGTACTCTATCCCATAATCACCATCCTGTATTTCCACAGTCGCACTCTATCCCATAATCACCATCCTGTATTTCCACAGTCGCACTCTATCCCATAATCACCATCCTGTATATCCACAGACGTACTCTATCCCATAATCACCATCCTGTATTTCCACAGTCGCACTCTATCCCATAATCACCATCCTGTATTTCCACAGTCGCACTCTATCCCATAATCGGCATCCTGTATTCCCACAGTCGTACACTATCCCATAATCAACATCCTATATTCCAATGGTTGTACTCTATCCCATAATCACCATCCTGTATTCCTATAGTTGTCCTGAATCCCACAATCACCATCCTGTATTCCCACAGTAATCCTGTATCCCATAATCACCATCCTGTATTCCCACAGTCGTACTGTATCCCATAATCACCATCCTGTATTCCAACAGTCTTTCTCTATCCCATAATCACCATCCTGTATTCCCAGAGTCGTCTTGTATTCAACAATCACCATCCTGTAATCCCACAGTCGTACTCTATCCCATAATCACCATCCTGTATTACTAGTCGTGCTGTATCCCATAATCACCATCCTGAATTCCCACAGTCGTACTCTATCCCATAATCACCATCCTGTATTCCTAGTCGTCCTGTATCCCACAATCACCATCCTGTATTCCCACAGTCATCCTGTGTCCCATAATTAACATCCTGAATTCCCACAGTCGTACTCTATCCCATAATCATCATCCTGTATTCCGACAGTCGTTCTGTATCCCATAATCACCACCCTGTATTCCCACAGTTGTACTCTATCCCATAATCACCGTCCTGTATTCCCACAGTCGTCCTGTATCCAATAACCACCATCCTGCATTCCCACAGTCGTCCTGCATCCCAGAATCACCATCCTGTATTCCTACAGTCGTACTCTATCCCATAATCACCAGCCTGTATTCCCACAGTCATCCTGTATCCAATAATCAAAATCCTCTATTCCCACAGTTGCACTCTATCCCATAATCACCATCCTGTATTCCCATAGTCGTCCTGTATCCCGCAATCACCTACCTGCATCACCACAGTCGTCCTGTATCCCATAATCACCATCCTGTATTCCCACAGTCGTTCTGTATCCCACTAAACCGTCCTGTATTCCAACAATTGTACTGTATCCCGTAATCACCATCCTGTATTCCCACAGTCGTACTCTATCCCATAATCACCATCCTGTATTTCCACAGTCGCACTCTATCCCATAATCACCATCCTGTATTTCCACAGTCGCACTCTATCCCATAATCACCATCCTGTATATCCACAGACGTACTCTATCCCATAATCACCATCCTGTATTTCCACAGTCGCACTCTATCCCATAATCACCATCCTGTATTTCCACAGTCGCACTCTATCCCATAATCGGCATCCTGTATTCCCACAGTCGTACACTATCCCATAATCAACATCCTAAATTCCAATGGTTGTACTCTATCCCATAATCACCATCCTGTATTCCTATAGTTGTCCTGAATCCCACAATCACCATCCTGTATTCCCACAGTAATCCTTGTATCGCATAATCACCATCCTGTATTCCCACAGTCGTACTGTATCCCATAATCACCATCCTGTATTCCAACAGTCTTTCTCTATCCCATAATCACCATCCTGTATTCCCAGAGTCGTCTTGTATTCAACAATCTCCATCCTGTAATCCCACAGTCGTACTCTATCCCATAATCAACATCCTGAATTCCCACAGTCGTACTCTATCCCATAATCACCATCCTGTATTCCTAGTCGTCCTGTATCCCACAATCACCATCCTGTATTCCCACAGTCATCCTGTGTCCCATAATTAACATCCTGAATTCCCACAGTCGTAGTCTATCCCATAATCATCATCCTGTATTTCCACAGTCGTTCTGTATCCCATAATCACAAACCTGTATTCCCACAGTTGTACTCTATCCCATAGTCACAGTCCTGTATTCCCACCGTCGTCCTGTATCCAATAACCACCATCCTGCATTCCCACAGTCGTCCTGCATCCCAGAATCACCATCCTGTATTTCCACAGTCGCACTCTATCCCATAATCACCATCCTGTATATCCACAGACGTACTCTATCCCATAATCACCATCCTGTATTTCCACAGTCGCACTCTATCCCATAATCACCATCCTGTATTTCCACAGTCGCACTCTATCCCATAATCGGCATCCTGTATTCCCACAGTCGTACACTAACCCATAATCAACATCCTATATTCCAATGGTTGTACTCTATCCCATAATCACCATCCTGTATTCCTATAGTTGTCCTGAATCCCACAATCACCATCCTGTATTCCCACAGTAATCCTGTATCCCATAATCACCATCCTGTATTCCCACAGTCGTACTGTATCCCATAATCACCATCCTGTATTCCAACAGTCTTTCTCTATCCCATAATCACCATCCTGTATTCCCAGAGTCGTCTTGTATTCAACAATCACCATCCTGTAATCCCACAGTCGTACGCTATCCCATAATCACCATCCTGTATTACTAGTCGTGCTGTATCCCATAATCACCATCCTGAATTCCCACAGTCGTACTCTATCCCATAATCACCATCCTGTATTCCTAGTCGTCCTGTATCCCACAATCACCATCCTGTATTCCCACAGTCATCCTGTGTCCCATAATTAACATCCTGAATTCCCACAGTCGTACTCTATCCCATAATCATCATCCTGTATTCCGACAGTCGTTCTGTAATCCCATAATCACCACCCTGTATTCCCACAGTTGTACTCTATCCCATAATCACCGTCCTGTATTCCCACAGTCGTCCTGTATCCAATAACCACCATCCTGCATTCCCACAGTCGTCCTGCATCCCAGAATCACCATCCTGTATTCCCACAGTCGTACTCTATCCCATAATCACCAGCCTGTATTCCCACAGTCATCCTGTATCCAATAATCAAAATCCTCTATTCCCACAGTTGCACTCTATCCCATAATCACCATCCTGTATTTCCCATAGTCGTCCTGTATCCCGCAATCACCTACCTGCATCACCACAGTCGTCCTGTATCCCATAATCACCATCCTGTATTCCCACAGTCGTTCTGTATCCCACTAAAACCGTCCTGTATTTCCAACAATTGTACTGTATCCGTAATCACCATCCTGTATTCCCACAGTCGTACTCTATCCCATAATCACCATCCTGTATTTCCACAGTCGCACTCTATCCCATAATCACCATCCTGTATTTCCACAGTCGCACTCTATCCCATAATCACCATCCTGTATATCCACAGACGTACTCTATCCCATAATCACCATCCTGTATTTCCACAGTCGCACTCTATCCCATAATCACCATCCTGTATTTCCACAGTCGCACTCTATCCCATAATCGGCATCCTGTATTCCCACAGTCGTACACTATCCCATAATCAACATCCTAAATTCCAATGGTTGTACTCTATCCCATAATCACCATCCTGTATTCCTATAGTTGTCCTGAATCCCACAATCACCATCCTGTATTCCACAGTTAATCCTTGTATCGCATAATCACCATCCTGTATTCCCACAGTCGTACTGTATCCCATAATCACCATCCTGTATTCCAACAGTCTTTCTCTATCCCATAATCACCATCCTGTATTCCCAGAGTCGTCTTG
>NW_026780534.1:0-32715 GCF_030144855.1 Hypanus sabinus | reverse complement strand
ACTGTATACCCACACCACTGGAATCCCCCCCCAGACTGTATACCCACACCACTGGAGCCCCCCCCCACCGACTGTATATCCACACCACTGGAGTCCCCCCCCCGACTGTATACCCACACCACTAGAGTCCCCCCCCTCCGACTGTATACCCACACCACTGGAGCCCCCCCCCCCGACTGTATAAACACACCACTGGAGTCCCCCCCCCGACTGTATACCCACACCGCTAGAGTCCCCCCCCCCTCCGACTGTATACCCACACCAATGGTGCCCCCCCCGACTGTATACCCACACCACTGGAGCCCCCCCCCCCGACTGTATACCCACACCTCTGGAGTCCCCCCCCGACTGTATACCCCACACTACTAGAGTTCCCCCCCCGACTGAATACCCACACCACTGGAGTCCCCCGACTGTATAAATACACCACTGGAGCCCCCCCGACTGTATAAATACACCACTGGAGCCCCCCCCCCGACTGTATAAATACACCACTGGAGCCCCCCCCCCGACTGTATACCCACACCACTGGAGTACCCCCCCCGACTGTATACCCACACCACTGGAGCCCCCCCGCCCCCGACTGTATAAATACACCACTGGAGTCCCCCGATTGTATACCCACACCACTGGAGTCCCCCGACTGTATAAATACACCACTGGAGCCCCCCGACTGTATAAATACACCACTGGAGTCCCCCCCCGACTGTATAAATACACCACTGGAGCCCCCCCGACTGTATACCCACACCACTGGAGCCCCCCCCACGACTGTATACCCACACCACTGGAGTCCGCCCCACCGACTGTATACCCACACCACTGGAGTCCCCCCCCCCGACTGTATACCCACACCACTGGAGCCCCCCCCCTGACTGTATACCCACACCACTGGAGTACCCCCCCCGACTGTATACCCACACCACTGGAGCCCCCCCGCCCCCGACTGTATAAATACACCACTGGAGTCCCCCCGATTGTATACCCACACCACTGGAGTCCCCCGACTGTATAAATACACCACTGGAGCCCCCCGACTGTATAAATACACCACTGGAGTCCCCCCCCCGACTGTATAAATACACCACTGGAGCCCCCCCGACTGTATACACACACCACTGGAGCCACACCCCCCCCCGACTGTATACACACACCACTGGAGCCCCCCCGACTGTATACCCACACCACTGGAGCCCCCCCCCGACTGTATACACACACCACTGGAGCCCCCCCCCGACTGTATACCCACACCACTGGAGCCCCCCCCCCCGACTGTATACACACACCACTGGAGCCCGCCCCCCGACTGTATACCCACACCACTGGAGCCCCCCCCCCGTCTGTATAAATACACCACTGGAGACCCACGACTGTATAAATACACCACTGGAGCCCACCCCCCCGACTGTATACCCACACCACTGGAGTCCCCCGACTGTATAAATACACCACTGGAGCCCCCCGACTGTATAAATACACCACTGGAGTCCCCCCCCGACTGTATAAATACACCACTGGAGCCCCCCCCCGACTGTATAAATACACCACTGGAGTCCCCCGACTGTATACCCACACCACTGGAGTCCCCCGACTGTATAAATACACCACTGGAGCCCCCCGACTGTATAAATACACCACTGGAGTCCCCCCCCCGACTGTATAAATACACCACTGGAGCCCCCCCCCGACTGTATACAAACACCAATGGAGCCACCCCCCCCCGACTGTATACACACACCACTGGAGCCCCCCCGACTGTATACACACACCACTGGAGCCCCCCCCCGCCTGTATACCCACACCACTGGAGCCCCCTGACTGTATACACACACCACTGGAGCCTCCCGTCTGTATACTCACACCACTGGAGCCCCCCACCCGACTGTATACCCACACCACTGGAGCCCCCCCGACTGTATACACACACCACTGGAGCCCCCCCCCCCCCGACTGTATACACACACCACTGGAGTCCCCCGACTGTATACCCACACCACTGGAGCCCCCCCCCCGACTGTATACCCACACCACTGGAGCCCCCCCCCCCCGACTGTATACCCACACCACTGGAGTCCCCCTGACTGTATACACACACCACTGGAGTCGCCCGACTGTATAAATACACCACTGGAGTCCCCCGACTATATAAATACAACACTGGAGCCCCCCCCCCGACTGTATACCCACACCACTGGAGCCCCTTGACTGTATACCCACAGCACTGGAGCCCCCTGACTGTATACCCACACCACTGGAGCCCCCTGACTGTATACACACACCACTGGAGCCCCCCCCCCCCCGACTGTATACACACACCACTGGAGCCCCCCCCGACTGTATACCCACACCACTGGAGTCCCCCGACTGTATAAATACACCACTGGAGTCCCCCGACTGTATACACACACCACTGGAGTCCCCCGACTGTATACCCACACCACTGGAGCCCCCCCCCGGAGCCCCCCCCGACTGTATACACACACCACTGGAGCCCCCCCGACTGTATAAATACACCACTGGAGCCCCCCGACTGTATAAGTACACCACTGGAGCCCCCCGACTATATAAACACACCACTGGAGCCCCCCCCCGACTGTATACCCACACCACAGGATTCCCCCCCCCCGACTGGATACCCACACCACTGGAGTCCCCCCCCCGACTGTATACCCACACCACTGGAGCCCCCCCCCGACTGTATACCCACACCACTGCAGTCCCCCCCCCGACTGTATACCCACACCACTGGAGCCCCCCCCCGACTGTATAAATACACCACTGGAGTCCCCCGACTGTATACCCACACCACTGGAGTCCCCCGACTGTATAAATACACCACTGGAGCCCCCCGACTGTATAACCACACCACTGGAGCCCCTCCCCGTCTGTATAAATAACACCACTGGAGACCCACGACTGTATAAATACACCACTGGAGCCCACCCTCCCGACTGTATACCCACACCACTGGAGCCCCCCCCCGACTGTATACACACACCACTGCAGACCACTGGAGCCCCCCCCCGACTGTATACCCACACCACTGGAGCCCCCGACTGTATACCCACACCACTGGAGCCCCCCTGACTGTATACCCACACCACTGGAGCCCCCCCGGACTGTATACACACACCACTGCACACCACTGGAGCCCCCCCAACTGTATACACACACCACTGGAGTCCCCCGACTGTATAAATACACCACTGGAGCCCCCCCCCGACTGTATACCCACACCACTGGAGCCCCCCCCCCGACTGCATACACACACCACTGGAGCCCCCCCTGACTGTATACCCACACCACTGGAGTACCCCCCCACCGACTGTATACCCACACCACTGGAGCCCCCCCCCGACTGTATACCCACACCACGGGAGTCCCCCCCCCGACTGTATACCCACACCACTGGAGTACCCCCCCACCGACTGTATACCCACACCACTGGAGCCCCCCCGACTGTATACCCACACCACTGGAGTCCCCCCCGACTGTATACCCACACCACTGGAGCCCCCCCCGACTGTATACCCACACCACTGGAGTCCCCCCCACCGACAGTATACCCACACCTCTGGAGTCCCACCCCCCGACTGTATACCCACACCACTGGAGTCCCCCCACCGACTGTATACCCACACCACTGGAATCCCCCCCCAGACTGTATACCCACACCACTGGAGCCCCCCCCCACCGACTGTATATCCACACCACTGGAGTCCCCCCCCCGACTGTATACCCACACCACTAGAGTCCCCCCACCTCCGACTGTATACCCACACCACTGGAGCCCCCCCCCGACTGTATAAACACACCACTGGAGTCCCCCCCCCGACTGTATACCCACACCGCTAGAGTCCCCCCCCCTCCGACTGTATACCCACACCAATGGTGCCCCCCCCGACTGTATACCCACACCACTGGAGCCCCCCCCCGACTGTATACCCACACCTCTGGAGTCCCCCCCGACTGTATACCCACACTACTAGAGTTCCCCCCCCGACTGAATACCCACACCACTGGAGCCCCCCCGACTGTATAAATACACCACTGGAGCCCCCCCCCCCCGACTGTATAAATACACCACTGGAGCCCCCCCCCCCGACTGTATACCCACACCACAGGAGTTCCCCCCCCCGACTGTATACCCACACCACTGGAGCCCCCCCCCCGACTGTATACCCACACCACTGGAGTCCGCCCCACCGACTGTATACCCACACCACTGGAGTCCCCCCCCCCGACTGTATACCCACACCACTGGAGCCCCCCCCCCTGACTGTATACCCACACCACTGGAGTACCCCCCCCCGACTGTATACCCACACCACTGGAGCCCCCCCGCCCCCGACTGTATAAATACACCACTGGAGTCCCCCGATTGTATACCCACACCACTGGAGTCCCCCGACTGTATAAATACACCACTGGAGCCCCCCGACTGTATAAATACACCACTGGAGTCCCCCCCCCCGACTGTATAAATACACCACTGGAGCCCCCCCGACTGTATACACACACCACTGGAGCCACACCCCCCCCCGACTGTATACACACACCACTGGAGCCCCCCCGACTGTATACCCACACCACTGGAGCCCCCCCCCCGACTGTATACACACACCACTGGAGCCCCCCCCCCGACTGTATACCCACACCACTGGAGCCCCCCCGACTGTATACACACACCACTGGAGCCCGCCCCCCGACTGTATACCCACACCACTGGAGCCCCCCCCCCCGTCTGTATAAATACACCACTGGAGACCCACGACTGTATAAATACACCACTGGAGCCCACCCCCCCGACTGTATACCCACACCACTGGAGCCCCCCGACTGTATACCCACACCACTGGAGCCCCCCTGACTGTATACCCACACCACTGGAGCCCCCCGACTGTATACCCACACCACTGGAGCCCCCCCGACTGTATACCCACACCACTGGAGTCCCCCCCCCCGAATGTATACCCACACCACTGGAGTCCCCCCCCCGACTGTATACCCACACCGCTAGAGTCCCCCCCACCGACTGTATACCCACACCACTGGAGCCACCCCCCACCGACTGTATACCCACACCACTAGAGTCCCCCCCCCTCCGACTGTATACCCACACCACTGGAGCCCCCCCCGACTGTATACCCACACCACTGGAGTCCCCCCACCGACTGTATACCCACACCACTAGAGTCCCCCCCCCGACTGTATACCCACACCACTGGAGCCTCCCCCCCTCCGACTGTATACCCACACCACTGGAGCCCCCCCCCCGACTGTATACCCACACCACTGGAGTCCCCCGACTGTATAAATACACCACTGGAGCCCCCCCCCGACTGTATAAATACACCACTGGAGCCCCCCCGCGACTGTATACCCACACCACAGGAGTCCCCCCCCCGACTGTATACCCACACCACTGGAGTCCCCCCCCCTCCGACTGTATACCCACACCACTGGAGTCCCCCCCCGACTGTATACCCACACCACTGGAGTCCGCCCCACCGACTGTATACCCACACCACTGGAGCCCCCCCGACTGTATACCCACACCACTGGAGCCCCCCCCCCGACTGTATAAATACACCACTGGAGTCCCCGACTGTATAAATACACCACTGGAGCCCCCCCCCGACTGTATAAATACACCACTGGAGCCCCCCCCCGACTGTATACCCACACCACAGGAGTCCCCCCCCCCGACTGAATACACACACCACTGGAGTCCCCCCCCTCCGACTGTATACCCACACCACTGGAGTCCCCCCCCCCCGACTGTATACCCACACCACTGGAGTCCGCCCCACCGACTGTATACCCACACCACTGGAGTCCCCCCCCGACTGTATACCCACACCACTGGAGCCCCCCCCGACTGTATACCCACACCACTGGAGTCCCCCCCCCCCCGACTGTATACCCACACCACTGGAGCCCCCCCCGACTGTATAAATACACCACTGGAGTCCCCCGACTGTATACCCACACCACTGGAGCCCCCCCGACTGTATACCCACACCACTGGAGCCCCCCCCTGACTGTATACACACACCACTGGAGCACCCCCCCCCCCGACTGTATACCCACACCACTGGAGCCCCCCCCCCGACTGTATGCACACACCACTGGAGCACCCCCCCCGACTGTATACCCACACCACTGGAGACCCACGACTGTATAAATACACCACTGGAGCCCAGCCACCCCCGACTGTATACCCACACCACTGGATCCCCCCGACTGTATACCCACACCACTGGAGCCCCCCTGACTGTATACCCACACCACTGGAGCCCCCCCCCCCGGACTGTATACACACACCACTGCACACCACTGGAGCCCCCCCCCCCGACTGAATACCCACACCACTGGAGTCCCCCGACTGTATAAATACACCACTGGAGCCCCCCCCGACTGTATACCCACACCACTGGAGCCCCCCCGACTGTATACACACACCACTGGAGCCCCCCCCCGACTGTATACCCACACCACTGGAACCCCCCCCCCTGACTGTACACCCACACCACTGGAGCCCCCCCCCGACTGTATAAACACACCACTGGAGTCCCCCCCCGACTGTATACCCACACCGCTAGAGTCCCCCACCCTCCGACTGTATACCCACACCACTGGAGCCACCCCCTGACTGTATACCCACACCACTGGAGCCCCCCCCGACTGTATACACACACCACTGGAGCCCCCCCCCCCGACTGTATAAACACACCACTGGAGTCACCCCCCCGACTGTATACCCACACCGCTAGAGTCCCCCCCCCCTCTGACTGTATACCCACACCACTGGAGCCCCCCCCCGACTGTATACCACACCACTGGAGTCCCCCCCCCGACTGTATACCCACACCACTGGAGCCCCCCCCGACTGTATACCCACACCACTGGAGTCCCCCCCCCGACTGTATACCCACACCACTAGAGTCCCCCCCCCCGACTGTATACCCACACCACTGGAGCCTCCCCCCCTCCGACTGTATACCCACACCACTGGAGCCCCCCACCGACTGTATACCCACACCACTGGAGTCCCCCCCCCCTCCGACTGTATACCCACAGCACTGGAGCCCCCCCCCCGACTGTATACCCACACCACTGGAGCCTCCCCCCCTCCGACTGTATACCCACACCACTGGAGCCCCCCACCGACTGTATACCCACACCACTGGAGTCCCCCCCCCGACTGTATACCCACACCACTAGAGTTCCCCCCCCCGACTGAATACCCACACCACTGGAGTCCCCCGACTGTATAAATACACCACTGGAGCCCCCCCCCCGACTGTATAAATACACCACTGGAGCCGCCCCCCCCACTGTATACCCACACCACAGGAGTTCCCCCACCCGACTGGATACCCACACCACTGGAGTCCCCCCCCCGACTGTATACCCACACCACTGGAGTCCGCCCCACCGACTGTATACCCACACCACTGGATCCCCCCCCGACTGTATACCCACACCACTGGAGCCCCCCCGACTGTATAAATACACCACTGGAGTCCCGAGACTGTATACCCACACCACTGGAGTCCCCCGACTGTATAAATACACCACTGGAGCCCCCCGACTGTATAAATACACCACTGGAGTCCCCCCCGACTGTATAATTACCCCACTGGAGTCCCCCGACTGTATAAATACACCACTGGAGCCCCCCGACTGTATAAATACACCACTGGAGTCCCCCCCCCGACTGTATAAATACACCACTGGAGCCCCCCCCCGACTGTATACACACACCACTGGAGCCACCCCCCCCCGACTGTATACACACACCACTGGAGCCCCCACTACTGTATAACCACACCACTGGAGCCCCCCCCCCGACTGTATACACACACCACTGGAGCCCCCCCCGACTGTATACCCACACCACTGGAGACCCCCCCCCCCCGACTCTATGCACACACCACTGGAGCCCCCCCCCGACTGTAAACCCACACCACTGGAGCCCACCCCGTCTGTATAAATACACCACTGGAGACCCACGACTGTATAAATACACCACTGGAGCCCACCCCCCCCCAACTGTATACCCACACCACTGGAGCCCCCCGACTGTATACCCACACCATTGGAGCCCCCCTGACTGTATACCCACACCACTGGAGCCCCCCCCGGACTGTATACACACACCACTGCACACCACTGGAGCCCCCCCGACTGTATACCCACACCACTGGAGTCCCCCGACTGTATAAATACACCACTGGAGCCCCCCCCCCCGACTGTATACCCACACCACTGGAGCCCCCCCGACTGTATACACACACCACTGGAGCCCCCCCCTGACTGTATACCCACACCACTGGAACCCACCCCCCGACTGTATACCCACACCACTGGAGCCCCCCCCCCAACTGTATAAACACACCACTGGAGTCCCCCCCCCGACTGTATACCCACACCGCTAGAGTCCCCCCCCCTCCGACTGTATACCCACACCACTGGAGCCCCCCCCCCGACTGTATACCCACACCACTGGAGCCCCCCCCCGACTGTATACACACACCACTGGAGCCCCCCCCGACTGTATACCCACACCACTGGAACCCCCCCCCCGACTGTATACCCACACCACTGGAGTCCCCCCCCCGACTGTATAAACACACCACTGGAGTCTCCCCCCCCCGACTGTATACCCACACCGCTAGAGTCCCCCCCCCTCCGACTGTATACCCACACCACTGGAGCCCCCCCCCGACTGTATACCCACACCACTGGAGTCCCCCCCCCGACTGTATACCCACACCACTGGAGCCCCCCCCGACTGTATACCCACACCACTAGAGTCCCCCCCCCGACTGTATACCCACACTACTGGAGCCTCCCCCCCTCCGACTGTATACCCACACAACTGGAGCCCCCCACCGACTGTATACCCACACCACTGGAGTCCCCCCCCCCGACTGTATACACACACCACTAGAGTTCCCCCCCCGACTGAATACCCACACCACTGGAGACCCACGACTGTATAAATACACCACTGGAGCCCACCCCCCCCCCCGACTGTATACCCACACCACTGGAGCCCCCCGACTGTATACCCACACCACTGGAGCCCCCCTGACTGTATACCCACACCACTGGAGCCCCCCCCGGACTGTATACACACACCACTGCACACCACTGGAGCCCCCCCCCCGACTGTATACCCACACCACTGGAGTCCCCCGACTGTATAAATACACCACTGGAGCCCCCCCCCCGACTGTATACCCACACTACTGGAGCCCCCCCGACTGTATACACACACCACTGGAGCCCCCCCCTGACTGTATACCCACACCACTGGAACCCCCCCCCCCCCCGACTGTATACCCACACCACTGGAGCCCCCCCTGACTGTATACCCACACCACTGGAACCCACCCCCCGACTGTATACCCACACCACTGGAGCCCCCCCCCGACTGTATAAACACACCACTGGAGTCCCCCCCCGACTGTATACCCACACCGCTAGAGTCCCTCCCCCTCCGACTGTATACCCACACCACTGGAGCCCCCCCGACTGTATACCCACACCACTGGAGCCCCCCCCCCCGACTGTATACACACACCACTGGAGCCCCCCCCCCGACTGTATACCCACACCACTGGAACCCCCCCCGACTGTATACCCACACCACTGGAGCCCCCCCCGACTGTATAAACACACCACTGGAGTCCCCCCCCCGACTGTTTACCCACACCGCTAGAGTCCCCCCCCCTCCGACTGTATACCCACACCACTGGAGCCCCCCCCCCGACTGTATACCCACACCACTGGAGTCCCCCCCCGACTGTATACCCACACCACTGGAGCCCCCCCCGACTGTATACCCACACCACTGGAGTCCCTCCCCCCGACTGTATACCCACACCACTAGAGTCCCCCCCCCGACTGTATACCCACACCACTGGAGCCTCCCCCCCTCCGACTGTATACCCACACAACTGGAGCCCCCCACCGACTGTATACCCACACCACTGGAGTCCCCCCCCCGACTGTATACACACACCACTAGAGTTCCCCCCCCCCGACTGAATACCCACACCACTGGAGTCCGCCCCACCGACTGTATACCCACACCACTGGAGTCCCCCCCCGACTGTATACCCACACCACTGGAGTCCCCCGACTGTATAAATACACCACTGGAGCCCCCCGACTGTATAAATACACCACTGGAGCCCCCCCCCGACTGTATAAATACACCACTGGAGCCCCCCCCGACTGTATACACACACCACTGGAGCCACACCCCCCCCGACTGTATACACACACCACTGGAGCCCCCCCGACTGTATACCCACACCACTGGAGCCCCCCCCCGACTGTATACCCACACCACTGGAGTCCCCCCCCCGACTGTATACCCACACCACTGGAGCCCCCCCCCGACTGTATACCCACCCCACTGGAGTCCCCTCCCCGACTGTATACCCACACCACTGGAGCCCCCCCGACTGTATAAATACACCACTGGAGCGCCCCCCCCCCGACTGTATACACACACCACTGCACACCACTGGAGCCCCCCCGACTGTATACCCACACCACTGGAGCCCCCCCCGTCTGTATAAATACACCACTGGAGTCCCCCGACTGTATACCCACACCACTGGAGTCCCCCGACTGTATAAATACACCACTGGAGCCCCCCGACTGTATAAATACACCACTGGTGTCCCCCACCGACTGTATAAATACACCACTGGAGCCCCCCCCGACTGTATACACACACCACTGGAGCCACACCCCCCCCCGACTGTATACACACACCACTGGAGCCCCCCGGACTGTATACCCACACCACTGGAGCCCCCCCCCGACTGTATACACACACCACTGGAGCCCCCCCCCCGACTGTATACCCACACTACTGGAGCCCCCCCCCCCCCGACTGTATACACACACCACTGGAGCCCCACCCCCCGACTGTATACACACACCACTGGAGCCCCCGACTGTATACGCACACCACTGGAGCCCCCGACTGTATACCCACACCACTGGAGCCCCCCTGACTGTATACCCACATCACTGGAGCCCCCCCACCCGGACTGTATACACACCCCACTGGGGCCCCCCCCCGACTGTATACCCACACCACTGGAGTCCCCCGACTGTATAAATACACCACTGGAGCCCCCCCCCCCGACTGTATACCAACACCACTGGAGCCCCCCCGACTGTATACCCACACCACTAGAGTCCCCCCCCCCCGACTGTATACCCACACCACTGGAGCCTCCCCCCCTCCGACTGTATACCCACACCACTGGAGCCCCCCCCCGACTGTATACCCACACCACTGGAGTCCCCCGACTGTATAAATACACCACTGGAGCCCCCCCCCGACTGTATACCCACACCACAGGAGTCCGTCCCCCCGACTGGATACCCACACCACTGGAGTCCCCCCCCCAACTGTATACCCACACCACTGGAGTCCGCCCCACCGACTGTATACCCACACCACTGGAGTCCCCCCCTGACTGTATAACCACTCCACTGGAGCCCCCCCCGACTGTATACCCACACCACTGGAGTCCCCCCCCCCGACTGTATACCCACACCACTGGAGCCACCCCCCCGACTGTATACCCACACCACGAGAGTCCCCCCCCCCGACTGTATACCCACACCACTGGAGTACCCCCCCACCGACTGTATACCCACACCACTGGAGCCCCCCCCGACTGTATACCCACACCACTGGAGTCCCCCCCGACTGTATACCCACACCACTGGAGCCCCCCCCGACTGTATACCCACACCACTGGAGTCCCCCCCACCGACTGTATACCCACACCTCTGGAGTCCCACCCCCCGACTGTATACCCACACCACTGGAGTCCCCCCACCGACTGTATACCCACACCACTGGAATCCCCCCCCAGACTGTATACCCACACCACTGGAGCCCCCCCCCACCGACTGTATATCCACACCACTGGAGTCCCCCCCCGACTGTATACCCACACCACTAGAGTCCCCCCCCCTCCGACTGTATACCCACACCACTGGAGCCCCCCCCCGACTGTATAAACACACCACTGGAGTCCCCCCCCCGACTGTATACCCACACCGCTAGAGTCCCCCCCCCTCCGACTGTATACCCACACCAATGGTGCCCCCCCCGACTGTATACCCACACCACTGGAGCCCCCCCCCGACTGTATACCCACACCTCTGGAGTCCCCCCCCGACTGTATACCCACACTACTAGAGTTCCCCCCCCGACTGAATACCCACACCACTGGAGTCCCCCGACTGTATAAATACACCACTGGAGCCCCCCCGACTGTATAAATACACCACTGGAGCCCCCCCCCGACTGTATAAATACACCACTGGAGCCCCCCCCCCCGACTGTATACCCACACCACAGGAGTTCCCCCCCCCGACTGTATACCCACACCACTGGAGCCCCCCCCCCGACTGTATACCCACACCACTGGAGTCCGCCCCACCGACTGTATACCCACACCACTGGAGTCCCCCCCCCGACTGTATACCCACACCACTGGAGCCCCCCCCCTGACTGTATACCCACACCACTGGAGTACCCCCCCCGACTGTATACCCACACCACTGGAGCCCCCCCGCCCCCGACTGTATAAATACACCACTGGAGTCCCCCGATTGTATACCCACACCACTGGAGTCCCCCGACTGTATAAATACACCACTGGAGCCCCCCGACTGTATAAATACACCACTGGAGTCCCCCCCCGACTGTATAAATACACCACTGGAGCCCCCCCGACTGTATACACACACCACTGGAGCCACACCCCCCCCCGAATGTATACACACACCACTGGAGCCCCCCCGACTGTATACCCACACCACTGGAGCCCCCCCCCCGACTGTATACACACACCACTGGAGCCCCCCCCCCGACTGTATACCCACACCACTGGAGCCCCCCCCGACTGTATACACACACCACTGGAGCCCGCCCCCCGACTGTATACCCACACCACTGGAGCCCCCCCCCGTCTGTATAAATACACCACTGGAGCCCCCCCCGACTGTATACACACACCACTGGAGCCACACCCCCCCCCGACTGTATACACACACCACTGGAGCCCCCCCGACTGTATACCCACACCACTGGAGCCCCCCCCCGACTGTATACCCACACCACTGGAGTCCCCCCCCCGACTGTATACCCACACCACTGGAGCCCCCCCCGACTGTATACCCACACCACTGGAGTCCCCTCCCCGACTGTATACCCACACCACTGGAGCCCCCCCGACTGTATAAATACACCACTGGAGCCCCCCCCCCCGACTGTATACACACACCACTGCACACCACTGGAGCCCCCCCGACTGTATACCCACACCACTGGAGTCCCCCCCGTCTGTATAAATACACCACTGGAGCCCCCCGACTGTATAAACACACCACTGGAGTCCCCCGACTGTATACCCACACCACTGGAGTCCCCCGACTGTATAAATACACCACTGGAGCCCCCCGACTGTATAAATACACCACTGGAGTCCCCCCCCCGACTGTATAAATACACCACTGGAGCCCCCCCCGACTGTATACACACACCACTGGAGCCACACCCCCCCCGACTGTATACACACACCACTGGAGCCCCCCCGACTGTATACCCACACCACTGGAGCCCCCCCCGACTGTATACACACACCACTGGAGCCCCCCCCCGACTGTATACCCACACCACTGGAGCCCCCCCCCCCGACTGTATACACACACCACTGGAGCCCCACCCCCCGACTGTATACACACACCACTGGAGCCCCCGACTGTATACGCACACCACTGGAGCCCCCGACTGTATACCCACACCACTGGAGCCCCCCTGACTGTATACCCACATCACTGGAGCCCCCCACCCGGACTGTATACACACACCACTGGGGCCCCCCCCCCGACTGTATACCCACACCACTGGAGTCCCCCGACTGTATAAATACACCACTGGAGCCCCCCCCCGACTGTATACCAACACCACTGGAGCCCCCCCCGACTGTATACCCACACCACTAGAGTCCCCCCCCCCGACTGTATACCCACACCACTGGAGCCTCCCCCCCTCCGACTGTATACCCACACCACTGGAGCCCCCCCCCGACTGTATACCCACACCACTGGAGTCCCCCGACTGTATAAATACACCACTGGAGCCCCCCCCCCGACTGTATACCCACACCACAGGAGTCCGTCCCCCCGACTGGATACCCACACCACTGGAGTCCCCCCCCCAACTGTATACCCACACCACTGGAGTCCGCCCCACCGACTGTATACCCACACCACTGGAGTCCCCCCCTGACTGTATAACCACTCCACTGGAGCCCCCCCCCGACTGTATACCCACACCACTGGAGTCCCCCCCCCCGACTGTATACCCACACCACTGGAGCCACCCCCCCCGACTGTATACCCACACCACGAGAGTCCCCCCCCCCGACTGTATACCCACACCACTGGAGTACCCCCCCACCGACTGTATACCCACACCACTGGAGCCCCCCCCGACTGTATACCCACACCACTGGAGTCCCCCCCGACTGTATACCCACACCACTGGAGCCCCCCCCCGACTGTATACCCACACCACTGGAGTCCCCCCCACCGACTGTATACCCACACCTCTGGAGTCCCACCCCCCGACTGTATACCCACACCACTGGAGTCCCCGCACCGACTGTATACCCACACCACTGGAATCCCCCCCCAGACTGTATACCCACACCACTGGAGCCCCCCCCCACCGACTGTATATCCACACCACTGGAGTCCCCCCCCCGACTGTATACCCACACCACTAGAGTCCCCCCCCCTCCGACTGTATACCCACACCACTGGAGCCCCCCCCCGACTGTATAAACACACCACTGGAGTCCCCCCCCCGACTGTATACCCACACCGCTAGAGTCCCCCCCCCTCCGACTGTATACCCACACCAATGGTGCCCCCCCCGACTGTATACCCACACCACTGGAGCCCCCCCCCCCGACTGTATACCCACACCTCTGGAGTCCCCCCCCGACTGTATACCCACACTACTAGAGTTCCCCCCCCGACTGAATACCCACACCACTGGAGTCCCCCGACTGTATAAATACACCACTGGAGCCCCCCCGACTGTATAAATACACCACTGGAGCCCCCCCCCGACTGTATAAATACACCACTGGAGCCCCCCCGACTGTATAAATACACCACTGGAGCCCCCCCCCCCGACTGTATAAATACACCACTGGAGCCCCCCCCCCCGACTGTATACCCACACCACAGGAGTTCCCCCCCCCGACTGTATACCCACACCACTGGAGCCCCCCCCCCGACTGTATACCCACACCACTGGAGTCCCCCCCCCGACTGTATACCCACACCACTGGAGCCCCCCCCCTGACTGTATACCCACACCACTGGAGTACCCCCCCCGACTGTATACCCACACCACTGGAGCCCCCCCGCCCCCGACTGTATAAATACACCACTGGAGCCCCCCGACTGTATAAATACACCACTGGAGTCCCCCCCCGACTGTATAAATACACCACTGGAGCCCCCCCGACTGTATACACACACCACTGGAGCCACACCCCCCCCCGACTGTATACACACACCACTGGAGCCCCCCCGACTGTATACCCACACCACTGGAGCCCCCCCCCCGACTGTATACACACACCACTGGAGCCCCCCCCCGACTGTATACCCACACCACTGGAGCCCCCCCCCGACTGTATACACACACCACTGGAGCCCGCCCCCCGACTGTATACCCACACCACTGGAGCCCCCCCCCCCCGTCTGTATAAATACACCACTGGAGACCCACGACTGTATAAATACACCACTGGAGCCCACCCCCCCGACTGTATACCCACACCACTGGAGTCCCCCGACTGTATAAATACACCACTGGAGCCCCCCGACTGTATAAATACACCACTGGAGTCCCCCCCCGACTGTATAAATACACCACTGGAGCCCCCCCCGACTGTATAAATACACCACTGGAGTCCCCCGACTGTATACCCACACCACTGGAGTCCCCCGACTGTATAAATACACCACTGGAGCCCCCCGACTGTATAAATACACCACTGGAGTCCCCCCCCCGACTGTATAAATACACCACTGGAGCCCCCCCCCGACTGTATACAAACACCAATGGAGCCACCCCCCCCGACTGTATACACACACCACTGGAGCCCCCCCGACTGTATACACACACCACTGGAGCCCCCCCCGCCTGTATACCCACACCACTGGAGCCCCCTGACTGTATACACACACCACTGGAGCCTCCCGTCTGTATACTCACACCACTGGAGCCCCCCACCCGACTGTATACCCACACCACTGGAGCCCCCCCGACTGTATACACACACCACTGGAGCCCACCCCCCGACTGTATACACACACCACTGGAGTCCCCCGACTGTATACCCACACCACTGGAGCCCCCCCCCGACTGTATACCCACACCACTGGAGCCCCCCCCCGACTGTATACCCACACCACTGGAGTCCCCCTGACTGTATACACACACCACTGGAGTCGCCCGACTGTATAAATACACCACTGGAGTCCCCCGACTATATAAATACAACACTGGAGCCCCCCCCCCGACTGTATACCCACACCACTGGAGCCCCTTGACTGTATACCCACAGCACTGGAGCCCCCTGACTGTATACCCACACCACTGGAGCCCCCTGACTGTATACACACACCACTGGAGCCCCCCCCCCCCGACTGTATACACACACCACTGGAGCCCCCCCCGACTGTATACCCACACCACTGGAGTCCCCCGACTGTATAAATACACCACTGGAGTCCCCCGACTGTATACACACACCACTGGAGTCCCCCGACTGTATACCCACACCACTGGAGCCCCCCCCCGGAGCCCCCCCCGACTGTATACACACACCACTGGAGCCCCCCCGACTGTATAAATACACCACTGGAGCCCCCCGACTGTATAAGTACACCACTGGAGCCCCCCGACTATATAAACACACCACTGGAGCCCCCCCCCCGACTGTATACCCACACCACAGGATTCCCCCCCCCCCGACTGGATACCCACACCACTGGAGTCCCCCCCCCGACTGTATACCCACACCACTGGAGCCCCCCCCCGACTGTATACCCACACCACTGCAGTCCCCCCCCGACTGTATACCCACACCACTGGAGCCCCCCCCCGACTGTATAAATACACCACTGGAGTCCCCCGACTGTATACCCACACCACTGGAGTCCCCCGACTGTATAAATACACCACTGGAGCCCCCCGACTGTATAACCACACCACTGGAGCCCCTCCCCGTCTGTATAAATAACACCACTGGAGACCCACGACTGTATAAGTACACCACTGGAGCCCACCCTCCCGACTGTATACCCACACCACTGGAGCCCCCCCCCGACT
The DNA here is from genome assembly GCF_030144855.1 of Hypanus sabinus. Classification (NCBI taxonomy): domain Eukaryota; kingdom Metazoa; phylum Chordata; class Chondrichthyes; order Myliobatiformes; family Dasyatidae; genus Hypanus; species Hypanus sabinus. The sequence continues at coordinate 15,242 of NW_026780534.1, read as the reverse complement.
GTATACACACACCACTGCAGACCACTGGAGCCCCCCCCCCGACTGTATACCCACACCACTGGAGCCCCCGACTGTATACCCACACCACTGGAGCCCCCCTGACTGTATACCCACACCACTGGAGCCCCCCCGGACTGTATACACACACCACTGCACACCACTGGAGCCCCCCCCAACTGTATACACACTCCACTGGAGTCCCCCGACTGTATAAATACACCACTGGAGCCCCCCCCCGACTGTATACCCACACCACTGGAGCCCCCCCCCCCGACTGCATACACACACCACTGGAGCCCCCCCTGACTGTATACCCACACCACTGGAGTACCCCCCCACCGACTGTATACCCACACCACTGGAGCCCCCCCCCGACTGTATACCCACACCACGAGAGTCCCCCCCCCCCGACTGTATACCCACACCACTGGAGTACCCCCCCACCGACTGTATACCCACACCACTGGAGCCCCCCCCGACTGTATACCCACACCACTGGAGTCCCCCCCGACTGTATACCCACACCACTGGAGCCCCCCCCGACTGTATACCCACACCACTGGAGTCCCCCCCACCGACAGTATACCCACACCTCTGGAGTCCCACCCCCCGACTGTATACCCACACCACTGGAGTCCCCCCACCGACTGTATACCCACACCACTGGAATCCCCCCCCAGACTGTATACCCACACCACTGGAGCCCCCCCCCACCGACTGTATATCCACACCACTGGAGTCCCCCCCCCGACTGTATACCCACACCACTAGAGTCCCCCCCCCTCCGACTGTATACCCACACCACTGGAGCCCCCCCCCGACTGTATAAACACACCACTGGAGTCCCCCCCCCGACTGTATACCCACACCGCTAGAGTCCCCCCCCCCTCCGACTGTATACCCACACCAATGGTGCCCCCCCCGACTGTATACCCACACCACTGGAGCCCCCCCCCCGACTGTATACCCACACCTCTGGAGTCCCCCCCCGACTGTATACCCACACTACTAGAGTTCCCCCCCCGACTGAATACCCACACCACTGGAGTCCCCCGACTGTATAAATACACCACTGGAGCCCCCCCGACTGTATAAATACACCACTGGAGCCCCCCCCCGACTGTATAAATACACCACTGGAGCCCCCCCCCCGACTGTATACCCACACCACAGGAGTTCCCCCCCCGACTGTATACCCCACACCACTGGAGCCCCCCCCCCCGACTGTATACCCACACCACTGGAGTCCGCCCCACCGACTGTATACCCACACCACTGGAGTCCCCCCCCCCCGACTGTATACCCACACCACTGGAGCCCCCCCCCCTGACTGTATACCCACACCACTGGAGTACCCCCCCCGACTGTATACCCACACCACTGGAGCCCCCCCGCCCCCGACTGTATAAATACACCACTGGAGTCCCCCGATTGTATACCCACACCACTGGAGTCCCCCGACTGTATAAATACACCACTGGAGCCCCCCGACTGTATAAATACACCACTGGAGTCCCCCCCCCCGACTGTATAAATACACCACTGGAGCCCCCCCGACTGTATACACACACCACTGGAGCCACACCCCCCCCCGACTGTATACACACACCACTGGAGCCCCCCCGACTGTATACCCACACCACTGGAGCCCCCCCCCCCGACTGTATACACACACCACTGGAGCCCCCCCCCCCGACTGTATACCCACACCACTGGAGCCCCCCCCGACTGTATACACACACCACTGGAGCCCGCCCCCCGACTGTATACCCACACCACTGGAGCCCCCCCCCCGTCTGTATAAATACACCACTGGAGACCCACGACTGTATAAATACACCACTGGAGCCCACCCCCCCGACTGTATACCCACACCACTGGAGCCCCCCGACTGTATACCCACACCACTGGAGCCCCCCTGACTGTATACCCACACCACTGGAGCCCCCCGACTGTATACCCACACCACTGGAGCCCCCCCGACTGTATACCCACACCACTGGAGCCCCCCGACTGTATACCCACACCACTGGAGCCCCCCTGACTGTATACCTACACCACTGGAGCCCCACCCCCCGGACTGTATACACACACCACAGCACACCACTGGAGCCCCCCCCGACTGTATACCCACACCACTGGAGCCCCCCCCCGACTGTATACACACACCACTGGAGCCCCCCCCCCGACTGTATAAATACACCACTGGAGCCCCCCCCCGACTGTATAAACACACCACTGGAGCCCCCCCCGACTGTATACCCACACCACTGGAGTCCCCCGACTGTATAAATACACCACTGGAGCCCCCCGACTGTATAAATACACCACTGGAGTCCCCCCCCGACTGTATAAATACACCACTGGAGCCCCCCCCCGACTGTATAAATACACCACTGGAGTCCCCCGACTGTATACCCACACCACTGGAGTCCCCCGACTGTATAAATACACCACTGGAGCCCCCCGACTGTATAAATACACCACTGGAGTCCCCCCCCGACTGTATAAATACACCACTGGAGCCCCCCCCCGACTGTATACAAACACCAATGGAGCCACCCCCCCCGACTGTATACACACACCACTGGAGCCCCCCCGACTGTATACACACACCACTGGAGCCCCCCCCCGCCTGTATACCCACACCACTGGAGCCCCCTGACTGTATACACACACCACTGGAGCCTCCCGTCTGTATACACACACCACTGGAGCCCCCCACCCGACTGTATACCCACACCACTGGAGCCCCCCCCGACTGTATACACACACCACTGGAGCCCCCCCCCCGACTGTATACACACACCACTGGAGTCCCCCGACTGTATACCCACACCACTGGAGCCCCCCCCCCGACTGTATACCCACACCACTGGAGCCCCCCCCCCCGACTGTATACCCACACCACTGGAGTCCCCCTGACTGTATACACACACCACTGGAGTCGCCCGACTGTATAATTACACCACTGGAGTCCCCCGACTATATAAATACAACACTGGAGCCCCCCCCCCGACTGTATACCCACACCACTGGAGCCCCTTGACTGTATACCCACAGCACTGGAGCCCCCTGACTGTATACCCACACCACTGGAGCCCCCTGACTGTATACACACACCACTGGAGCCCCCCCCCCGACTGTATACACACACCACTGGAGCCCCCCCCCGACTGTATACCCACACCACTGGAGTCCCCCGACTGTATAAATACACCACTGGAGTCCCCCGACTGTATACACACACCACTGGAGTCCCCCGACTGTATACCCACACCACTGGAGCCCCCCCCCGGAGCCCCCCCCGACTGTATACACACACCACTGGAGCCCCCCCGACTGTATAAATACACCACTGGAGCCCCCCGACTGTATAAGTACACCACTGGAGCCCCCCGACTATATAAACACACCACTGGAGCCCCCCCCGACTGTATACCCACACCACTGGAGCCCCCCGACTGTATACCCACACCACTGGAGCCCCCCCCCGACTATATAAATACACCACTGGAGCCCCCCCGACTGTATACCCACACCACTGGAGCCCCCCGACTGTATAACCACACCACTGGAGCCCCCCGACTGTATAAATACACCACTGGAGTCCCCCGACTGTATACCTACACCACTGGAGCCCCCCCCCCGACTGTATACCCACACCACTGGAGCCCACCCCCAACTGCATAAATACACCACTGGAGCCCCCCGACTGTATACCCACACCACTGGAGCCCCCCCGACTATATAAATACACCACTGGAGCCCCCCCCCCCCGACTGTATACCCACACCACTGGAGCCCCCCCCCGACTGTATAACCACACAACTGGAGCCCCCCGACTGTATAAATACACCACTGGAGTCCCCCCCCGACTGTATACCCACACCACTGGAGTCCCCCCCCCCCGACTGTATACCCACACCACTGGAGCCCCCCCCCCTGACTGTATACCCACACCACTGGAGTACCCCCCCCGACTGTATACCCACACCACTGGAGCCCCCCCGCCCCCGACTGTATAAATACACCACTGGAGTCCCCCGATTGTATACCCACACCACTGGAGTCCCCCGACTGTATAAATACACCACTGGAGCCCCCCGACTGTATAAATACTCCACTGGAGTCCCCCCCCGACTGTATAAATACACCACTGGAGCCCCCCCGACTGTATACACACACCACTGGAGCCACACCCCCCCCCCGACTGTATACACACACCACTGGAGCCCCCCCGACTGTATACCCACACCACTGGAGCCCCCCCCCCCGACTGTATACACACACCACTGGAGCCCCCCCCCCGACTGTATACCCACACCACTGGAGCCCCCCCCCGACTGTATACACACACCACTGGAGCCCGCCCCCCGACTGTATACCCACACCACTGGAGCCCCCCCCCCGTCTGTATAAATACACCACTGGAGACCCACGACTGTATAAATACACCACTGGAGCCCACCCCCCCGACTGTATACCCACACCACTGGAGCCCCCCGACTGTATACCCACACCACTGGAGCCCCCCTGACTGTATACCCACACCACTGGAGCCCCCCGACTGTATACCCACACCACTGGAGCCCCCCCGACTGTATACCCACACCACTGGAGCCCCCCGACTGTATACCCACACCACTGGAGCCCCCCTGACTGTATACCTACACCACTGGAGCCCCACCCCCCGGACTGTATACACACACCACAGCACACCACTGGAGCCCCCCCCCGACTGTATACCCACACCACTGGAGCCCCCCCCGACTGTATACACACACCACTGGAGCCCCCCCCCCCGACTGTATAAATACACCACTGGAGCCCCCCCCCGACTGTATACACACACCACTGGAGCCCCACCCCCCGACTGTATACACACACCACTGGAGCCCCCGACTGTATACGCACACCACTGGAGCCCCCGACTGTATACCCACACCACTGGAGCCCCCCTGACTGTATACCCACATCACTGGAGCCCCCCACCCGGACTGTATACACACACCACTGGGGCCCCCCCCCGACTGTATACCCACACCACTGGAGTCCCCCGACTGTATAAATACACCACTGGAGCCCCCCCCCCGACTGTATACCAACACCACTGGAGCCCCCCCCCGACTGTATACCCACACCACTAGAGTCCCCCCCCCGACTGTATACCCACACCACTGGAGCCTCCCCCCCTCCGACTGTATACCCACACCACTGGAGCCCCCCCCGACTGTATACCCACACCACTGGAGTCCCCCGACTGTATAAATACACCACTGGAGCCCCCCCCCCGACTGTATACCCACACCACAGGAGTCCGTCCCCCCGACTGGATACCCACACCACTGGAGTCCCCCCCCCAACTGTATAACCACACCACTGGAGTCCGCCCCACCGACTGTATACCCACACCACTGGAGTCCCCCCCTGACTGTATAACCACTCCACTGGAGCCCCCCCCGACTGTATACCCACACCACTGGAGTCCCCCCCCCCGACTGTATACCCACACCACTGGAGCCACCCCCCCCGACTGTATACCCACACCACGAGAGACCCCCCCCCGACTGTATACCCACACCACTGGAGTACCCCCCCACCGACTGTATACCCACACCACTGGAGCCCCCCCCGACTGTATACCCACACCACTGGAGTCCCCCCCGACTGTATACCCACACCACTGGAGCCCCCCCCCGACTGTATACCCACACCACTGGAGTCACCCCCACCGACTGTATACCCACACCTCTGGAGTCCCACCCTCCGACTGTATACCCACACCACTGGAGTCCCCCCACCGACTGTATACCCACACCACTGGAATCCCCCCCCAGACTGTATACCCACACCACTGGAGCCCCCCCCCACCGACTGTATATCCACACCACTGGAGTCCCCCCCCCGACTGTATACCCACACCACTAGAGTCCCCCCCCTCCGACTGTATACCCACACCACTGGAGCCCCCCCCCCGACTGTATAAACACACCACTGGAGTCCCCCCCCCGACTGTATACCCACACCGCTAGAGTCCCCCCCCCTCCGACTGTATACCCACACCAATGGTGCCCCCCCCGACTGTATACCCACACCACTGGAGCCCCCCCCCCGACTGTATACCCACACCTCTGGAGTCCCCCCCCGACTGTATACCCACACTACTAGAGTTCCCCCCCCGACTGAATACCCACACCACTGGAGTCCCCCGACTGTATAAATACACCACTGGAGCCCCCCCGACTGTATAAATACACCACTGGAGCCCCCCCCCCGACTGTATAAATACACCACTGGAGCCCCCCCCCCCGACTGTATACCCACACCACTGGAGTACCCCCCCCGACTGTATACCCACACCACTGGAGCCCCGCCCCCGACTGTATAAATACACCACTGGAGTCCCCCGATTGTATACCCACACCACTGGAGTCCCCCGACTGTATAAATACACCACTGGAGCCCCCCGACTGTATAAATACACCACTGGAGTCCCCCCCCGACTGTATAAATACACCACTGGAGCCCCCCCGACTGTATACCCACACCACTGGAGCCCCCCCCACGACTGTATACCCACACCACTGGAGTCCGCCCCACCGACTGTATACCCACACCACTGGAGTCCCCCCCCCGACTGTATACCCACACCACTGGAGCCCCCCCCCCTGACTGTATACCCACACCACTGGAGTACCCCCCCCGACTGTATACCCACACCACTGGAGCCCCCCCGCCCCCGACTGTATAAATACACCACTGGAGTCCCCCGATTGTATACCCACACCACTGGAGTCCCCCGACTGTATAAATACACCACTGGAGCCCCCCGACTGTATAAATACACCACTGGAGTCCCCCCCCGACTGTATAAATACACCACTGGAGCCCCCCCGACTGTATACACACACCACTGGAGCCACACCCCCCCCGACTGTATACACACACCACTGGAGCCCCCCCGACTGTATACCCACACCACTGGAGCCCCCCCCCGACTGTATACACACACCACTGGAGCCCCCCCCCGACTGTATACCCACACCACTGGAGCCCCCCCCCCGACTGTATACACACACCACTGGAGCCCGCCCCCCGACTGTATACCCACACCACTGGAGCCCCCCCCCCGTCTGTATAAATACACCACTGGAGACCCACGACTGTATAAATACACCACTGGAGCCCACCCCCCGACTGTATACCCACACCACTGGAGTCCCCCGACTGTATAAATACACCACTGGAGCCCCCCGACTGTATAAATACACCACTGGAGTCCCCCCCCGACTGTATAAATACACCACTGGAGCCCCCCCCGACTGTATAAATACACCACTGGAGTCCCCCGACTGTATACCCACACCACTGGAGTCCCCCGACTGTATAAATACACCACTGGAGCCCCCCGACTGTATAAATACACCACTGGAGTCCCCCCCCCCGACTGTATAAATACACCACTGGAGCCCCCCCCCGACTGTATACAAACACCAATGGAGCCACCCCCCCCGACTGTATACACACACCACTGGAGCCCCCCCGACTGTATACACACACCACTGGAGCCCCCCCCCGCCTGTATACCCACACCACTGGAGCCCCCTGACTGTATACACACACCACTGGAGCCTCCCGTCTGTATACTCACACCACTGGAGCCCCCCACCCGACTGTATACCCACACCACTGGAGCCCCCCCGACTGTATACACACACCACTGGAGCCCCCCCCCCCCCGACTGTATACACACACCACTGGAGTCCCCCGACTGTATACCCACACCACTGGAGCCCCCCCCCGACTGTATACCCACACCACTGGAGCCCCCCCCCCCCGACTGTATACCCACACCACTGGAGTCCCCCTGACTGTATACACACACCACTGGAGTCGCCCGACTGTATAAATACACCACTGGAGTCCCCCGACTATATAAATACAACACTGGAGCCCCCCCCCCGACTGTATACCCACACCACTGGAGCCCCTTGACTGTATACCCACAGCACTGGAGCCCCCTGACTGTATACCCACACCACTGGAGCCCCCTGACTGTATACACACACCACTGGAGCCCCCCCCCCCCCGACTGTATACACACACCACTGGAGCCCCCCCCGACTGTATACCCACACCACTGGAGTCCCCCGACTGTATAAATACACCACTGGAGTCCCCCGACTGTATACACACACCACTGGAGTCCCCCGACTGTATACCCACACCACTGGAGCCCCCCCCCGGAGCCCCCCCCGACTGTATACACACACCACTGGAGCCCCCCCGACTGTATAAATACACCACTGGAGCCCCCCGACTGTATAAGTACACCACTGGAGCCCCCCGACTATATAAACACACCACTGGAGCCCCCCCCCGACTGTATACCCACACCACAGGATTCCCCCCCCCGACTGGATACCCACACCACTGGAGTCCCCCCCCCGACTGTATACCCACACCACTGGAGCCCCCCCCGACTGTATACCCACACCACTGCAGTCCCCCCCCCGACTGTATACCCACACCACTGGAGCCCCCCCCCGACTGTATAAATACACCACTGGAGTCCCCGACTGTATACCCACACCACTGGAGTCCCCCGACTGTATAAATACACCACTGGAGCCCCCCGACTGTATAACCACACCACTGGAGCCCCTCCCCGTCTGTATAAATAACACCACTGGAGACCCACGACTGTATAAATACACCACTGGAGCCCACCCTCCCGACTGTATACCCACACCACTGGAGCCCCCCCCCGACTGTATACACACACCACTGCAGACCACTGGAGCCCCCCCCGACTGTATACCCACACCACTGGAGCCCCCGACTGTATACCCACACCACTGGAGCCCCCTGACTGTATACCCACACCACTGGAGCCCCCCCGGACTGTATACACACACCACTGCACACCACTGGAGCCCCCCCAACTGTATACACACACCACTGGAGTCCCCCGACTGTATAAATACACCACTGGAGCCCCCCCCGACTGTATACCCACACCACTGGAGCCCCCCCCCCCGACTGCATACACACACCACTGGAGCCCCCCCTGACTGTATACCCACACCACTGGAGTACCCCCCACCGACTGTATACCCACACCACTGGAGCCCCCCCCCGACTGTATACCCACACCACGGGAGTCCCCCCCCCGACTGTATACCCACACCACTGGAGTACCCCCCCCACCGACTGTATACCCACACCACTGGAGCCCCCCCGACTGTATACCCACACCACTGGAGTCCCCCCCGACTGTATACCCACACCACTGGAGCCCCCCCCGACTGTATACCCACACCACTGGAGTCCCCCCCACCGACAGTATACCCACACCTCTGGAGTCCCACCCCCCGACTGTATACCCACACCACTGGAGTCCCCCACCGACTGTATACCCACACCACTGGAATCCCCCCCCAGACTGTATACCCACACCACTGGAGCCCCCCCCACCGACTGTATATCCACACCACTGGAGTCCCCCCCCCGACTGTATACCCACACCACTAGAGTCCCCCCCACCTCCGACTGTATACCCACACCACTGGAGCCCCCCCCCGACTGTATAAACACACCACTGGAGTCCCCCCCCCGACTGTATACCCACACCGCTAGAGTCCCCCCCCCTCCGACTGTATACCCACACCAATGGTGCCCCCCCCGACTGTATACCCACACCACTGGAGCCCCCCCCCGACTGTATACCCACACCTCTGGAGTCCCCCCCGACTGTATACCCACACTACTAGAGTTCCCCCCCCGACTGAATACCCACACCACTGGAGCCCCCCCGACTGTATAAATACACCACTGGAGCCCCCCCCCCCCGACTGTATAAATACACCACTGGAGCCCCCCCCCCCGACTGTATACCCACACCACAGGAGTTCCCCCCCCCGACTGTATACCCACACCACTGGAGCCCCCCCCCCGACTGTATACCCACACCACTGGAGTCCGCCCCACCGACTGTATACCCACACCACTGGAGTCCCCCCCCCCGACTGTATACCCACACCACTGGAGCCCCCCCCCCTGACTGTATACCCACACCACTGGAGTACCCCCCCCGACTGTATACCCACACCACTGGAGCCCCCCCCGCCCCCGACTGTATAAATACACCACTGGAGTCCCCCGATTGTATACCCACACCACTGGAGTCCCCCGACTGTATAAATACACCACTGGAGCCCCCCGACTGTATAAATACACCACTGGAGTCCCCCCCCCCGACTGTATAAATACACCACTGGAGCCCCCCGACTGTATACACACACCACTGGAGCCACACCCCCCCCCGACTGTATACACACACCACTGGAGCCCCCCCGACTGTATACCCACACCACTGGAGCCCCCCCCCCGACTGTATACACACACCACTGGAGCCCCCCCCCGACTGTATACCCACACCACTGGAGCCCCCCCGACTGTATACACACACCACTGGAGCCCGCCCCCCCGACTGTATACCCACACCACTGGAGCCCCCCCCCCCGTCTGTATAAATACACCACTGGAGACCCACGACTGTATAAATACACCACTGGAGCCCACCCCCCCGACTGTATACCCACACCACTGGAGCCCCCCGACTGTATACCCACACCACTGGAGCCCCCCTGACTGTATACCCACACCACTGGAGCCCCCCGACTGTATACCCACACCACTGGAGCCCCCCCGACTGTATACCCACACCACTGGAGTCCCCCCCCCCGAATGTATACCCACACCACTGGAGTCCCCCCCCCGACTGTATACCCACACCGCTAGAGTCCCCCCCACCGACTGTATACCCACACCACTGGAGCCACCCCCCACCGACTGTATACCCACACCACTAGAGTCCCCCCCCCTCCGACTGTATACCCACACCACTGGAGCCCCCCCCCGACTGTATACCCACACCACTGGAGTCCCCCCACCGACTGTATACCCACACCACTAGAGTCCCCCCCCCGACTGTATACCCACACCACTGGAGCCTCCCCCCCTCCGACTGTATACCCACACCACTGGAGCCCCCCCCCCGACTGTATACCCACACCACTGGAGTCCCCCGACTGTATAAATACACCACTGGAGCCCCCCCCGACTGTATAAATACACCACTGGAGCCCCCCCGCGACTGTATACCCACACCACAGGAGTCCCCCCCCCGACTGTATACCCACACCACTGGAGTCCCCCCCCCTCCGACTGTATACCCACACCACTGGAGTCCCCCCCCGACTGTATACCCACACCACTGGAGTCCGCCCCACCGACTGTATACCCACACCACTGGAGCCCCCCCGACTGTATACCCACACCACTGGAGCCCCCCCCCCGACTGTATAAATACACCACTGGAGTCCCCGACTGTATAAATACACCACTGGAGCCCCCCCCCGACTGTATAAATACACCACTGGAGCCCCCCCCCGACTGTATACCCACACCACAGGAGTCCCCCCCCCGACTGAATACACACACCACTGGAGTCCCCCCCCTCCGACTGTATACCCACACCACTGGAGTCCCCCCCCCCCGACTGTATACCCACACCACTGGAGTCCGCCCCACCGACTGTATACCCACACCACTGGAGTCCCCCCCCGACTGTATACCCACACCACTGGAGCCCCCCCCGACTGTATACCCACACCACTGGAGTCCCCCCCCCCCCGACTGTATACCCACACCACTGGAGCCCCCCCCGACTGTATAAATACACCACTGGAGTCCCCCGACTGTATACCCACACCACTGGAGCCCCCCCGACTGTATACCCACACCACTGGAGCCCCCCCCTGACTGTATACACACACCACTGGAGCACCCCCCCCCCGACTGTATACCCACACCACTGGAGCCCCCCCCCCGACTGTATGCACACACCACTGGAGCACCCCCCCCGACTGTATACCCACACCACTGGAGACCCACGACTGTATAAATACACCACTGGAGCCCAGCCACCCCCGACTGTATACCCACACCACTGGATCCCCCCGACTGTATACCCACACCACTGGAGCCCCCCTGACTGTATACCCACACCACTGGAGCCCCCCCCCCCGGACTGTATACACACACCACTGCACACCACTGGAGCCCCCCCCCCCCGACTGAATACCCACACCACTGGAGTCCCCCGACTGTATAAATACACCACTGGAGCCCCCCCCGACTGTATACCCACACCACTGGAGCCCCCCCGACTGTATACACACACCACTGGAGCCCCCCCCGACTGTATACCCACACCACTGGAACCCCCCCCCCTGACTGTACACCCACACCACTGGAGCCCCCCCCCGACTGTATAAACACACCACTGGAGTCCCCCCCGACTGTATACCCACACCGCTAGAGTCCCCCACCCTCCGACTGTATACCCACACCACTGGAGCCACCCCCTGACTGTATACCCACACCACTGGAGCCCCCCCCGACTGTATACACACACCACTGGAGCCCCCCCCCCCGACTGTATAAACACACCACTGGAGTCACCCCCCCGACTGTATACCCACACCGCTAGAGTCCCCCCCCCCTCTGACTGTATACCCACACCACTGGAGCCCCCCCCCGACTGTATACCACACCACTGGAGTCCCCCCCCCGACTGTATACCCACACCACTGGAGCCCCCCCCGACTGTATACCCACACCACTGGAGTCCCCCCCCCGACTGTATACCCACACCACTAGAGTCCCCCCCCCGACTGTATACCCACACCACTGGAGCCTCCCCCCCTCCGACTGTATACCCACACCACTGGAGCCCCCCACCGACTGTATACCCACACCACTGGAGTCCCCCCCCCTCCGACTGTATACCCACAGCACTGGAGCCCCCCCCCCGACTGTATACCCACACCACTGGAGCCTCCCCCCCTCCGACTGTATACCCACACCACTGGAGCCCCCCACCGACTGTATACCCACACCACTGGAGTCCCCCCCCCGACTGTATACCCACACCACTAGAGTTCCCCCCCCCGACTGAATACCCACACCACTGGAGTCCCCCGACTGTATAAATACACCACTGGAGCCCCCCCCCCGACTGTATAAATACACCACTGGAGCCGCCCCCCCCACTGTATACCCACACCACAGGAGTTCCCCCACCCGACTGGATACCCACACCACTGGAGTCCCCCCCCCGACTGTATACCCACACCACTGGAGTCCGCCCCACCGACTGTATACCCACACCACTGGATCCCCCCCCGACTGTATACCCACACCACTGGAGCCCCCCCGACTGTATAAATACACCACTGGAGTCCCGAGACTGTATACCCACACCACTGGAGTCCCCCGACTGTATAAATACACCACTGGAGCCCCCCGACTGTATAAATACACCACTGGAGTCCCCCCGACTGTATAATTACCCCACTGGAGTCCCCCGACTGTATAAATACACCACTGGAGCCCCCCGACTGTATAAATACACCACTGGAGTCCCCCCCGACTGTATACACACACCACTGGAGCCACACCCCCCCCCCGACTGTATACACACACCACTGGAGCCCCCCGGACTGTATACCCACACCACTGGAGCCCCCCCCCGACTGTATACACACACCACTGGAGCCCCCCCCCCCGACTGTATACCCACACTACTGGAGCCCCCCCCCCCCGACTGTATACACACACCACTGGAGCCCCACCCCCCGACTGTATACACACACCACTGGAGCCCCCGACTGTATACGCACACCACTGGAGCCCCCGACTGTATACCCACACCACTGGAGCCCCCCTGACTGTATACCCACATCACTGGAGCCCCCCACCCGGACTGTATACACACCCCACTGGGGCCCCCCCCCGACTGTATACCCACACCACTGGAGTCCCCCGACTGTATAAATACACCACTGGAGCCCCCCCCCCCGACTGTATACCAACACCACTGGAGCCCCCCCGACTGTATACCCACACCACTAGAGTCCCCCCCCCCGACTGTATACCCACACCACTGGAGCCTCCCCCCCTCCGACTGTATACCCACACCACTGGAGCCCCCCCCCGACTGTATACCCACACCACTGGAGTCCCCCGACTGTATAAATACACCACTGGAGCCCCCCCCCGACTGTATACCCACACCACAGGAGTCCGTCCCCCCGACTGGATACCCACACCACTGGAGTCCCCCCCCCAACTGTATACCCACACCACTGGAGTCCGCCCCACCGACTGTATACCCACACCACTGGAGTCCCCCCCTGACTGTATAACCACTCCACTGGAGCCCCCCCCGACTGTATACCCACACCACTGGAGTCCCCCCCCCCGACTGTATACCCACACCACTGGAGCCACCCCCCCGACTGTATACCCACACCACGAGAGTCCCCCCCCCCGACTGTATACCCACACCACTGGAGTACCCCCCCACCGACTGTATACCCACACCACTGGAGCCCCCCCCGACTGTATACCCACACCACTGGAGTCCCCCCCGACTGTATACCCACACCACTGGAGCCCCCCCCGACTGTATACCCACACCACTGGAGTCCCCCCCACCGACTGTATACCCACACCTCTGGAGTCCCACCCCCGACTGTATACCCACACCACTGGAGTCCCCCCACCGACTGTATACCCACACCACTGGAATCCCCCCCCAGACTGTATACCCACACCACTGGAGCCCCCCCCCACCGACTGTATATCCACACCACTGAGTCCCCCCCCGACTGTATACCCACACCACTAGAGTCCCCCCCCCTCCGACTGTATACCCACACCACTGGAGCCCCCCCCCGACTGTATAAACACACCACTGGAGTCCCCCCCCCGACTGTATACCCACACCGCTAGAGTCCCCCCCCCTCCGACTGTATACCCACACCAATGGTGCCCCCCCCCGACTGTATACCCACACCACTGGAGCCCCCCCCCGACTGTATACCCACACCTCTGGAGTCCCCCCCCGACTGTATACCCACACTACTAGAGTTCCCCCCCCGACTGAATACCCACACCACTGGAGTCCCCCGACTGTATAAATACACCACTGGAGCCCCCCCGACTGTATAAATACACCACTGGAGCCCCCCCCCGACTGTATAAATACACCACTGGAGCCCCCCCCCCGACTGTATACCCACACCACAGGAGTTCCCCCCCCCCGACTGTATACCCACACCACTGGAGCCCCCCCCCGACTGTATACCCAACACCACTGGAGTCCGCCC